>NC_056741.1:421595156-421895156 GCF_019279795.1 Protopterus annectens
GTCGAGCATTTCAAATTGTTTACATTTCTGCAATATTTTTGATTTTTATTGTGGGGAATTCTTTGTAGGATACAGAAAGATACTACTTGATCTGTCAAGCACATGAATCATTGAGGATCACTGGGCATATACTGTAGTACATCGTTGATATGCATGCATGGTCCACTTTTGGACAAATCGAGTTTTATTGGTTAACCAGTATCAATGTATAGAGGTCACTGTCATCATTAATTAGGATATGTATGCAGGTACACCTGCCCTGGGAGGGTATTTTAGAGACCTTAGTACTGTGCTTGTGTATGCAAACCTGTGAGTCCAAGAACATTTTTAAATAAAATAGGAAATGTAAAAAAAAAGAACATGTACAACTTTTGACAAGCATACAGAAAATTAGAGGTAAATGCAGTATCAGTATTAAGCATGTTTATTTACATGTGTACAGTAGCATGATGTAATTGATAATTTATAACATACGAAATGGAGAAGTCCATGGAGAGTTACGTGACGAATATCAGGCAAAGAAGTTTGGAAGGCAGTATACAGAGAGGACTGAGTTATGTAAGGTGAAGGAATGCAGTTGCATTTTACTTGATTTATTGGTGGAATTTTAAATAAGCATGGAAACAGGGCAAGGTAGAAGTGTCTTTGATATAGTAAGAAAGGAATTTTCAGAGTTTGGAGCCTATTATAGAAAAGCAAAGGTTTTTGGTATGCAGTTTGCATTGAGTCATTTGCAACAGTAAGCCTGAGTGCCTGGTGTGCCTCAGATTATAGGATGGATTTTGTCTTCTAAGTTTAGAGGTTAATGGGAAAGTGTCTATTCATTAAGGAGCTTTGAACAGTTGAGAGGAAAGCAGCAGTAACTCAGCACTTTGCTTGACTGGAAACCATTTTGCTTTGTCCATAGTTAAGCAGTGGTGTTTGTCTTTAATATAGAGGATGAAGAAATGGCAGATTTTGATTGTGATAGGTTGGATTTTTTAAATGCTGTTTTTAGAGGCAACACCAGCAACTAAGGGGAGCCTATCTTCAAGGTGACTTCAAGTAATATACCTTTACCAGTGGCTGACCTGGCAGAGTATTAAAGAAAGGAAGAGATTTTGTTAGTCCATAAAAGGAGTGTATTCATCTTTTTTCGTGTATTGTCCAGATGTAGTTGAACTTTAACATTGGAATCTGTACATATTCTGATATTCTTGAAAGAGCTGACATTTTCTAATGGTGTACTAAACTGATCAAAGATTACCTAAGCATTATGAAGTTTGTCTAGGTATGGTAATAAGTTTAATACAAAAGTTTGTAGGAGTAAATAACCAGATTAGCTTGCATTGGGGTGTCGTATTAACTGTGATAAAATGGATCTGCTTGCTATATACTTTTTTTTTTTTTTTTAGCAACTAACAGTGATATAAATAGAGGCCTGTATAGGTTTTCATACTGTGAGAATATCCACTGATGATTTATGAACATTTTACAAAGAATTTATGTGCTGAGTTGGGGCAGTTGTATAAAATGCCATATATGGCTTGGAACAACATTATACCTTTGGATCTTTGCTGCATGGACCAGTCGTAAGGTGTCCTGCAACATATTGCCTAGTTATAGTAGTGGTGAGGAAAACAGATCCTCAACAATAGGATGTATAGTCAGGCTACTAAATTTAGCGTTATGCTGTATTTGGATTATGCTTGTAGTTGGATCTGCACTGCTGTGAAGCAGTTTGCATGGTGCAAAAATTATAGGATTTGGGGTACCATTCGGCACACACTTTTGCTGTGGTGGTAGTGTAGGTGGCAGCAAGTGATACCTTTGTTTGAAGAAATGCATGTATTTGCCCTGTTGCAATTGTGGAGGTGTAAGGTTTACTCACAGATATTTGATTAAGCCTGCCTGCAGAAAATGCGGTGCTACAAAAGTGAAACTGTATGTCATGGGGCTGTACTACATAACAGTGGCACAAATATGATGAATACGAGAACCATTGTGGGTGACATTGCTATCATGTATGCATGCGTATTTATTGTTCATGGATCATTAAGTACATGTGATGGTAGTAGCTCACCAGGGAATACTATTTATTTTTAATTATTGTAACGTGTGAGCTGTCCCCAGTGAAATTCAGGAAAGACTCGTGCACAATCATGCCATGCTTGTTGGAACCTTTGCCTCCCTCAAGTGGCATCCTTGCAGTAGCAGAACAGCTCCACCTATGTATAGGACTTGTTACTGCAGGACATCTGACTTCCCACCATGTACTGCCACAGTACTTAGGTCCCTGTTAGAAGTGGAGTTCTTGGTTTGCCAAACCCACCCATCAAGTTCTTTGGGTTTGTTGCTTCAGGGTTTTACATTGGCATGCTTTGCCAGTGTAAAGCTTTGAAAAAATTTGATGTTGCAAACCCAGTTCTTCCTTTTGGAATTGGATATAAGGCTATGCCAGTCTTCATATGTGTGTGTGTATGTATATATATATATATATATATATATATATATATATATATATATATATATATATATATATATATATTAGGTGTGGGGTAACTGCTCTGAGTAACATGATATCAAGCATCTATGATCTTTTGGAATACCACAGCTTACGTTATAAACCTTAACAGCCACCACATGGAGGTTCAGAAGGGGATCCATGTGTTACAGAAAATTATAGTGCTACAGAATTCTTGGAATCTCTGCATTACTTGAAATAACTGTTGCTGAGATATAAAGCAGGGTGATACTGTTGAAGATGGCTCATATTTCAATTGTCAGATATGGAGTCAGGCGCATTTGGCTATGAGGTTAATAATCTGAGTACATGTTTAGCTGTTACAGAAGTGTCTTTATTGATCTAGCCTACTTGCATACCACTGCTGAGTTCTGGTATTCTTTTTAAATTTTTCTTGTTTTTCAAAGCAACAGAGCCTCTAGTATTGGTGCCATGCAGTGAGAGATATTTTTATACAAGAGAGAAGGGGAAATATGCATATGTTATATTTGGTTGCATTAAGTTAAAACAGAATAGAGTAATGTGCAGCTGATGCATCAAGATGAAATGAAAGCTATATACATGAATGCTGTGCATTAACATGTATGTATTCCAAAATTATAATTTGAGAAGAGAGATGAGAAATGTTAGTACATTATGCAGTCTATTCAGAGCACATAAAAGAGAAGGAATATAGATTATCTGAAGTGCTGAGTACAAGTAGAATCATGTAAGCCCCATCCCCACCTTCAGAGAGGAGAACCTTTAATACTGCTATATTAAAATTGTTTTCCTCTTGAATTCTGCTGCTCTATTACTGCTTCTAATGTGTAATTTATTGCAGCTATCACTGCTGATATTAGATAAAAGGACATCTCCTTTGTAATGTAGATAATTAACCATATTCTGAACAGTGCCTGATACCTTAGTTTAAGTAGAACTATCTACAATATTATAGCTTGGAGTTGTAGCAAGTTGTTTTATTGTGTGATTTATGCTGTTAGCGTGGAGGCTAAGGCACAGCACTGCTCTATGACCTTTGTGGGTTACCATTTGAAATTTTCTGACTTGCTAAATCAAGTCTTCAAACCAACCTGTTTGTACATGTAACAATTTGCTGTGTAGAGTATTCAGCATGCATCATAGTGGCTGAGCATTTATTTCATGTAAATTGGTAAGCATGGCCAGCATTCTATTCACTGTACCATAGCCCCACCCCTTTCTGGTTGGCCACACTCCTCCCCATTGGCCCCACCCATTCAGCTGTCTCCTGCAGCCCCCTTTTGATTTGAAGTCACCAGCTGCCACAGGCTATAGTACATTATTGTATTCCTCATCTTTAGTACATCTCCAGTCTAAAAAGTATTGCTAGTGAGCTGTGACCTACTAAACCTACCAACCAAAAACCCTGTCAAAAATATCCATCTATAGAGCACCTCCTAGATCAGTCCTGAAAGCACCAGCTTTGTGATAAGTTCTTCAGACCTAGCATTAGTGACAGTTGGACTACCCGTGTTTCATCGAGTCTGTATTATAACAATGAACGATCAAATGATCGAATGTTATATCGAACTCAAAAGTTTGAATTCACAACACATCGAGCTACCAGAACAGTGATTTTTTTTCCCCGGGAAAAAAAAACGCTGTTCCCCCCAAAAAAAAAAAAAAAACACATTCAAACATTACATAAAGTGGGGGGCTTTGCCCCCACACCCCCCAACACCCCCCTACTTAAATATGCCATCTCCGAGATCGCACTACAGTGCTGAAAATGTCAGTGATGGAAGTGGCCAAGTGACTTCTTTCCCAGGGAAAGAATTAGTTTATATGCCGCTTTGTCATTTTGCATTTTCGACATTTGAAGTTCGGCCAAGACGCATTCGACAAAATGCATCTTTGGTCTTCTGATAGGAACCCGTTCCATCTGCCAACCTTGGTGACTTGGGTCTCCTGAGGCAGTGTAGCTGCTACCTCATGTACACTGATAACCCTCTACTAATAACTTACTCTACTACAGAGTGCGAGAGACATATCTGCACCAAGAACTTTGAATCCCTGTTGTCTCGCTTTTGAAATAGTAACACTGAAGAAGGTGGTCAACTCACCCACCACTACTCATACACACAGCACGCATCCAAAACATAAATCAATGTATGAGAAGGGTCTCTCAAAAAACTTACAGAAACCTCCAAAACAAATACTGCTACAATGGAGTTCCCACAGCACCCAAGACATATAGCAACACCAGTGTCTCACCTACCAAGTTCTTAAGGTGTAACACTCAAAAAACAAATTTCTTGTTATTGGAGACTCCATAGCGAGACACACGGTTGTCCCACTCACCAGCTTAGATAAGGAGAAAGTCACGGTCAGCTGCCTGGTGCCAGGAGTCATCAGATCACGCATCCACTCCGGTCTCTCAGCAACAAGTACCATTATGACTCTGTCATAGCTCATGTTGGAGTGAACAACCTGAGATGTACCTCACTAGACTGTATGGAGAGAGAGATGTGATTGAGCTCTCCGAGTATGTGTCCCAGGCGGGTATGCCCCTAGCCTTGAGCAGCATATTACCCTCACCTAGAATGATGCCACAGTATAAACAAAAATTATCAGTTTCAATAATTGGCTTAGATTTTGGTGCCATTCAAAGGGGATCCAGTTTCTGTCAGCCTGGGATGACATGGTCAACAAACCTCTCTACTTTGCCAGAGACCATTTCTACCTGGCACCACTAGGCTTTCAGCTGCTGGCAAAAGCTCTTGTGTCCCCCATAGTGCCTCTTTTAGGCAAGGCCTCAAAAACAAAATTGTCAACATGAAAATTGCCAACTATAATAAAATAAGAGTTATGCTGTTAAACGCTAGGAGCTTAAACCAAAAACTGCACATCCTGGAAGCATGTCTGTCACTGGACGATGTAGATGCCCATACAGTCACAGAGAGCAACCCAGCCTTGCAAGGTTACAATGCCTTCCACACCTTCAGACAAACAAAAAAAAGAAAAAGAAGAAGTGTTGTTTTCTCTATATATATTAGATTAATTCACCTCTACTGACTAGAGGACCTGGACAACTCCATGGAGTTGCTCCAAGTTCAGATTGTTGTATGTAAGAACCCCATTCAAGTCATAGCTATAGATCATAGACCACAAAACAAAAATGCAGAAACCAAAGGAAGTGTTGTTATATCTATATTAGAGATGAAATTCTGACTAATTAGACTAATTAGACTCCATGGAGTTGTTGCAAGTCAGATTGTGTTGTATGTAAGAACCCCATTCAAGTCATAGCTATAGATCCGATCAAACTGTTGATCAACAAATTGTGTCAAATAGTGTCAAATGGGGGCCATCAACATCTCATCAATCTCAAATAAACTCACTCTAGCCCAACTCACTAGCCCACAAGCTCAAACCAAACACAAAAAAACTGCAACAACAAAACAAAAAACAAAACAAATTAACAAAACATCAACTAGAGGAACAAACATTTAAACCACCACACACACAACATATACCACAACTGTTGGCACCACAACAAAAAAATTCACTTAAAATCAGTCACTAGCACTGAGCAGGCAAGCGAGCCCACAATTCAAAGAAGTCAGAGAAAAAAAAAGCACCTAAAAACAATCATACCCTAAGGAAGGTATAAATGCATTAAGTATAAATGCTGCTCCAATAACACCCATAACTGGAAGTTACAAAAAAAGTGTCCTCCAGTCACAGTCCAGTCAATAAAAAGTGTAGCACCCTGTTAGTGATAAAAAAGTTTTAAAATGCCAAAATTTTTTCCCAGTTTAAAAATAAATACCCACCCTTACTTACATATGACCTATAAACAAATCAATTGAAAAAAAAAAAAAAAAAAAAAAAAAAAAAAAATAAAAAAAAAAAATGTACAATAAGTTGGCATATAAGTGTGTACCTTAGAATAATACTTTGTTGAAGCACCTTTGATTTAGCATTCAGTCTTCTCTTCTTTGGGTACACACCTGCCATCAGTTAGAGAGACTGTCTAACTCCAGATAAAGTTCAGCTGTCCTAGCAGGATTATTATTGACATGTACTCTCAGTCAAAAGCCATGCAAAGCCATGGTGAGCAGAGAGCTTAAAAAGCACATCAAGGGATCTCATTTTTGTCAGGAGTCAGGGTACAGGTACAAAACAAAAATATTTTTTACAGATATATGGGAACAGAGGAAGATGGTCATCAAAAAGTGGAGAAAAATATGGGACAACAGTGAAGTTGCAAAAGAACTGAACATCTCTAAATTGATGAAAAGACACAAGATGAAAACTGTTCAGGAGGCTGCCAAGAGTCCCTACAGCAACACTGAAGAGCTGCAGGAATTTCTGGAAAGTACTGGTTGTATTCTTCATATCTCTGGCTATGGGGTAAGGTTGCAAGACAGAAGCATTTTCTTACACATAAAAACATCCAGGCCAGGCTAAAATTTCCAAAACAATACATTGTCTCCAAAAGCATACAATTCAAAGGTACATTTGGCATAAAAACAACACTTATCACCAAAAAAACACTATCCCCACAGTGAAGCATGGTGATGGCAGTATCATGCTTTTGGGTTGCCTTTCTTCAGCTGGAACTGGGGTTTTAGTCAAGGTGATTAACATTTTTTCCATTCCAGTCTTTCTTTTTGGCCAAAAAACCACAGCATCTCTGCTAAAGCTGAAGACTAAAAGGAATTTCACCTTAATCAACAAAATAATGGCTTCACCAGAAGAAAATTAAAGTTTTGGAATGGCCCAGACCTAAATCCAATAGAAACTCTGTGGGCTGACCTGAAGAGGGCTGTGCACAAGAGATGCCCTCGCAGTCTGACAGATTTGGAGCGCTTTTGCAAGGAAGAGTGGGCAAATATTGCCAAGTCAAGGTGTGCCATGCTGATAGACTCCTACCCAAGAAGACTGAATGCTGTAATTATATCAAAAGGTGCTTCAACAAAGTATTCGTTTAAAGATGTGCACACTTATACAACCAGCTTATTGTGTTTTTTATATTTTTTCCCATAACAGATTTGTTTGTTTTTCAATTTAATTGTGCACGGTTGTAGGTCACATTAAAGGTGGGAAAAGCTTTGAAATGATTTATTGTGGTCTCATTTTTTTATTTCACAAAAACCTAGCATTTTAACAGGGTTGTGTGCACTTTTTATATCCACTGTATATGTGTATAGACTCGGCTCTTCTAGAGAGAGTCAGAGCCATAGCCTCAAGTAAAACAAAGCCGCCCAGGTGGACATCCGATGTCAACTAACTTTACAACCAATGCAAAAAGTTGCTATATAAGAAAACTGAGGTGAGGTCCCAACAGTGGAAAAGCACCCTTCTGAGCCTCGACAGGCAAATAAGACAATATGTCAAATCCTCTAAGGGTAACTTTGAGAAAAACTGATCAATCACAGCCAAGGATAACCATAAGGCCTTTTACAGCTACATACATAGCCTAAAAGGTAGGACCCAAGCATATGCCGAACTAGTGACTAAACTGTATCACTCACACTGATCCCGCAGAGATAGCAAACCTGCCAGCGGACAGATTTGGCAAAACTTTGACACACACATCCCTTCCAAAAGTATCACAAACCTTGCCTCAACTCCTCCCACCCTACATATCCGAAGAGCAGGTCATTAAAGATTAAAGCCTTGTCTAAGGCAAAAACACACAGCCTGCATGGGCCAGACAGCATCCCAGGCTGTCTTCTGAACAAACTAAAACATGAACTAGCATCAACATTAAGTACCCTATTTAATCACAGCCAAACGACAGACTTTATTTTTTGTGGAATATTCCCCTCCACAAAGGTGGCTTAGCAACAGACCCAGGGAATTATAGACCATAAGTCTGCAAATCCATGAAATATATCATCATGAACCTCATAAATAAAGACATAGGTGACCTGCAAACCCTGGATCCAACCAAATATGGCTTCGTCAAGGACAGATCATGCCTGTTAAACCCAGTGGATTTCTTCGAAAATGTCACCAGGGCCATTGACAAGGGTATATCTGTACACATGGTATACCTTGACTTGGCAAAGGCTTTTGACACAATCCCACACTCGGGCATTACCGATAAACTTGGGAAACTGAATATAAATGGGTTGCTAACTGGCTGACAAGACCAGTCACGCACTATCAAAGTGGGAGACTCCACATCAACCAGCAGATCTGTCGCCAGTGGGGTACCACAAGGATCATTGCTGGGCCCATACTATTTCATATAGATTTTTCAAAAGCTCAGACCAAAACTAAGGGGCTGTGGCTGACCAACTATGTGGACGACTGCAAACTAGATGCAGTTATTGAATCCCCAAATAATGTTGGTATACTTCAGTGGGGTCTTATGCAGACCAATGACTGGTGTCTTAGTCACAGTCTCAAACTGAATGCAAAGAAATGCATCATCATTCCCTTTGGTAAAAACAATGTCCCTTCATACTATCAAATTAACAACAATACCCTATGTACCTGTGCAGTGGTAAGAGATCTGGTATCAGAAGTAGAGTGACCTTAACTTTGACCACCATGTGTCTACTGTAATAAGGAGGGCTTTCTATGTAGCACACTTGATTAGCAAAGGAGGTTGTAATGCCTCTATACTCGTCACTGATCAGGCCCGTAATGGAGTATAACGCCCCTTTCAGCATGTACCTTATAAAGCACTTGCAGCAGTTAAGAAGATCAAGTGACTCCAGTACGTGCCTTACACAGACCGACTAATGTCCCTGTCACTGTACTCAGTATTGTGTAGACTTCTTAGGGGAGACTTATGCCTGGCATACAAAACAATATACGACCCAAACCTAATGAATTTGCTGCACTTCCGTAAATCAAACAAGACTAGAGCTACCCATTCCATGGACCTAAATAGGGCTGTGACTAGGACATGCTGGAGTGACAGATTTCTCTCCTAGCTACTGCTGCATCTTTGGAATAGGCTGCCAATTCATGTGAAGCAGAGAACCTCTATGACACTGTTCAAAAGGAACCTGGATGAGTGGATGAGGCACCATACCCACAAACCCACAACCATCCTGGATATGGGCAGTCATTACTAAATATAATCCTGCGTATTAGCTAGAGTATCTATGGTATTGCATTGGGATGAAACAGCTAGGCTTGAATTGACCTCTGGGTCGATAGCCTAGTAACCTATTTTATATATATATATATATATATATATATATATATATATATATACACACACACACACACACACACATACACACACTTGTACACAAATATGATCGAACAAAGTCTGTGTCCCTTTTGGTGTCAGATTGGTTAGGCAGGAATACCTGCTATGTGAAAAGCAAGTCTAAAATCCAAAAATTCAGTGCACGCGCACAGCACTGCGAAGAAATAAAGTAAAATTTAGCAGACACGTCCCCTACCTATCCAGTTTTACCATTCCCTTTAGCTTTTTTTTAATATAGTTTATGCTAATAAAAAAATAAAAAAAACACCCTTTAAGAACAAAGTAAATACACCTAATATGCAGATGTCAGAAGTCTCTTCCCCAAACAACAATTGCTCCTGGGGGCTGTAAAATATCTCAAAAATACAAAATGGCTAATAGAACGTATTATAAATAAGCACTGGCTATTAATTCTTAAAAATCTGCTTGGGAAACTTAAAACAGTCATTAAAACAATTCTTACAATAGTTAGAGCAAAAAATAGCTGGTATCTTGCTGCGTTAGCCAATCCAAATTATATCTGAGCTTTCAGTCTTAATGCGCCTCTCAACATTTCACAGCACTTATCAGAATAACCAAGAGTTACCTTGAGCGTTTTTCAGAATCCAAAACTCCGTGGAAGCACATAAGCCAAACAACAAAATTGTCAAAGATTAGGCAAAAATTACTGTTTAGATGTTTCATATTACTAATACATTATTCTGATACCAGAAATCACATGCAAAAAAACAAAACAAAAATGCTACTGGAGATTGTAAAATATCTCACAATACTGCATAGCTGCTCCTGAAGGCTGTAAAATGTCTGTAGAAATGCTGAATGGCTAATAAACTGAATTTTGTTTCCACCAGTTAATAGTTTGATCACTCTAGGAAATTTTAAATCAACATCTAATGAAAGTTACATAACAGAGCAAAAATAAGAAGCATCTTGTTGCATTATGTACTGATAAAAACAACAAATCAGTGCATCACGAATCATATCTGAGCTTGGAGTCTTGAAAGCGCCCAGTTCAACTTTTCGCAGAACTTATCAGAATAACTGGAAGTTACCTCAGGTTTTTTGCAGGATCAAGATCCCCCTTGAAAGCCACAGACATTAAGCTTTGAAAAATCAGATTCCAACCAAAAACACTGTACGAACTTGTATTGAATATTAAAGCACTGGAGCATGTCAAGGAAAAAAACAGCTTAAAGTTAACATTTCTCATTGTAATTTAGTGTAAAAAGAAAACAAAACTGCTACAGTAGATGAGCATCTCATAGTAAGTGATTAATTTAACTATCACAGATCAAAGGCAAGCAAACATAAGAGGAGTGTCCAACCGCAACACATCAGGAGTATTCCCTGATTGTTTTCCTGGCTTGTCACTTTAGTTAAAGATCAAACAGAGCCAAAATATGGTGTAAATTTAAAAGCAAAAGAAAGAATTAAACAAATAAAGCTAAATCCAAAAAGTAGACAAAATAGATACCAATTAGCTTAGAAAACGGATACCAGTTGGCTTGGAAGACAAATGCCTTTCTTTTTCTTGGGCAGGAATGTTCCTGTATGTTTTTCCACTAGTTCCACTGATATCCAGGTTCCCTCTGAAGATTCAAAAGAAACCCCCCAAGATCATTGTGATGAGTCCCTTCTGGCCCAGGCAGCAGTGCTTGTCCCTTCTTTTGGAAATGTCCAGGTGCAAATACCACAAGCTTTCTCACAGAATGAATCTACTTGCACAAGATCAAGGATATTTGTTACACCCCTATCCCAGTTAAGATCAACTGACTGCCTGGATGGCAGAGTCTTAATTCCCTATAGGCAGCTGTTTACTAAGGACGTGCAGCAGGTGCTAATGGATGAAGAAAGCCTGCTGCTATAAAATTATATTTTAGTAAATGGAAAAAGTTTTCTAGTTGGTGCCAACAACATAAATGGTACCCATTCAGGGCTGGTTCTTCACTAGTTTTATGGAATTTGTTGGGGTTACTATCCTGTGGCCTTTCTTACCCTTCCATACCCTTCCACCAAGGTTCATTTATCAGCCATTGCAACATGTCTGGCTATGGATTCTCCTCTTTCAGTGAACCTATGAACCTAAGAGGCCTCCAAGAAAAACAGTGGTACCTCTTTGGGATCATGATTTTATGTTAGAGAAACTGACACTTGCTCTATTTAAACTAGCTAATCTTGCTGACTTTAGGCTCTTAACATACTGACTTGAGGTTCCTAACATAGAAAACAGTTTTACTGATTGTTCTTACCTCTGTGAGAAGAGTATTATTTATTTGCTTTTGCTAACCAGGAAAGTCCATTGGGCTGAAATGAGCCCATTTTCTGTGGAAGCCCTGTGAGAAAAGCTCCTAAAAAAAAAAACAATGTACATAATTAAGAGATTATTTAGAGAGTTAATAACAGTATTTAACAATATACAAGAGTAATAACAGCATTTAACAATATACAATAGAATAATATAGGAGTCAGAAGTGACAGTAACATAGGCGATGTATAGCAACATTTTGTGGAAGACTCTGGTGCTTGGCAGGTATTTAATAGATCAGATAATGATAATCTGCACTTACACAGTTTTTACACACCATGTGAGGCAGGGTGAGGCACACTGTGCTGTGATTAAGGGTGAGTGCGCAATAGGGAGAGTGAAGAAGAGTGTGGGAATCTGAGAGATGAGTCAGGTTAGTATCTGTGTTGCATGCTCTTATGGTGAGTCTACGCTCTCACATCTTCCACAGAAACTGGGTTTCTTTGAGAACTAAATCTTGTATGCCTAAAGTGGTACCCGAGTTTATTTTAAGCCAAACTATCCAGCTCCCTGCTTTATTTCCTGAACCTAAAAATGATGGAGAAAAGATACTTTGTACCTTGGATGTCCACAGACAACTCGGGTACTATCTTGACTGACCTAATCATTCAGATCTTCTGATCAATTGTTCATTTCTTCCGAAGGTAAGGAGGGACAACCTGTGTCAAAACAGACTTTTTTTTTTCAAATGGTTGTCTACGGCTATTACCTTCTTTATACTCACCACTGCAAAACCCTAATTTGCCTAACAGCCAGCTGCCTCAAGAAAGCAGGCAGACAATGTAAAGTTCCTCAGGATTATAAGATTTTTATATATTAATCCCAAATCTGGCCAAGCAATTATTTCTCCTGTGAGCTCAGCCACTTCTAAACATGTGGTTAATACCAGTCCCTCTCCTTCTGACAAGGTTGGGAAAGCTTTTAATAGATTTTGGGGGAAAGTTTTTTCTTCTGCAACACTTTTATTTAGAATTCTCAACTGTCGAGCTCATATGTTTATGCTTGCCTCCTCCCTTAGAGTTAGTTTTTGGACCATCTGCTGCAGAGGTCCATAAAATGTATAATTCCTAAAACTGGATAGTATAAAGAAGTGATCTACACCGAGAGTCTTGCAGCAGTCCTTCTTTCAGGAAATGTAGTACACGCAGTGGCGACTGGTGACCTCAAATCATAGTGGGGGTTGCAGGAGACAGTTGAATGGGCGGGGCCATCAAGAAGGGGGTGTGGCCACATATAAAGGGATGGAGCTATGCTTAAAAAAAGCAAAAACTGGGACTTTAATTACGCTGCCCTGGGTGTCAAACTGTCATTATGTGAGTCCAATAAAGACAAATGAAGTGTAGAAGAAAAAAAATATTTCAGTGCATTGACTACATGACAGCTTACTTAATATCTACGCGGAAACAAAAAGGTTGTGAGGCATGAAAAAATAAATTACTTTTTAAATACATTACTGGAATGCCAGTCAAATCAAGTATAAAAAAACTAAGCAGCACTCAACTCAAACCACTTTTCCTTGCACTGCAGTTCTAATTATAATTTATATTCAGCTTTATAAAAGTACCAAGTAACATGCTGAAAGTAGCAATCTCTGTGATACCCCCACTTGTAAAAATGTGTCTTATCCAAAAAAAGACCTGCTGCCTGACAACAACTGTCTGCTTGTTTCATGGGGAAAACATGATCAAAGTAAAAATGAACAGCAAACAAGAAACAAGCTCAAGACAAATCGCTTAAAGGATTACTGCACAAGTTATGGACCACACATGATAGATTGGCATTCTGTTTAGTTTATGGGTAAAGCCTGCAAAGATGACTGCAAGTCTCCAACAAATGTAATGAGCTTCTGAAAATACTGTAATCATGTCCTTTATTACAAATACTGTCATATGCATTTCAATACCCAAGGCTTATACGCTATCTAGTTATGTAAATATTCTCTGCATGGCAACAACAAAAAGGCTTTCAGTGTTGGTAATTCTTTAACAGTATGCTTATAAAAGCTTACTTGCATCTTACAGTCTCAGACAAGCTTACCTAATGGTCATGAAAGCATTGCTACTTAAACACAGAGCAACAGGCACTGCAACATGGATTTTCTGACTAAGAAGCAGCATAAATCAACAGTATAAAATTATGACAGGAAACCAGAACATTTTGCAAAATCAAGGACAGATAAAAAGCCAGTATAGTACTTGTGTCTACCTTGGATGGGGGGATACTCTGCACAATTACACTGCATAACTGCTCCTTGCCTTGCTTGGACACATCCAAAGTCACTACATGGGGTGCAACAAGTATGTCACAATTTGAAATGTTTCTGGCTGATGGTGATGGCCCTGACACATTTGTCATACCTCTCAACCTCAGAGCAAGAAATCTGGACAAAGCCATTAATAGAAGTGGGCAGAGGCCCAAAAATAAGGGCAAATTTTAAATATTGCTCTTATACACTTAGAAAGATAATAGAATAGTAGGTTTTGCATTAGTATGAATTTTCTGGTGGGTATGAAATCTGAAACTCAAATGTCTGTCATTATTTTCTAACTTCAGACTTTAATTATTTGCTACTAATTTGCCAGAAAACCACACATTTATGAAAAACGTTTTAAAAATGTGATGCAAAAATATAAAATAGCCACACAATACAGCTGTGAACCTGTCAGAGGGTGGACACTTTTTTAATATTAGTACTGTTAACTTGAGCGGCTGGCAGAATAAAAGAATCTGCATGCATTTCTGACATTAAAAGTAATCTATAACTCTGATCATTACAATTATTTATTAATTGTAAACCCTCCACATATTTTCTTCCAAATTTGCCATTTTGCGGGGGGATTGTTAGGGGGAGAGCAACATTTTGAGCCAAAATCGAAGACATTTGAGAGGTTTAGATATACTCAATTCTATAAAGTGATTAATTTGCCCTTACCTCTCAACCTCTTAACACAGGAAATCTGGACAAGCCCAAATATATTGGATGAGCATACAAACAGTACTAAAAATTGCTCTTGTATAAATTTAGACAGTTGACGGAATAACAGGTCTTGATTTAGCATGCATTTTTCTAAAGGGTATGAAGTCTGAAACTCAATGTCTGTCATTATTTAGTGACTTCATTCCTAAATGATTTGCCAGCAAATTTTATGAGGACAAACCAAAAAATAAGAGGCAAACATCTATTCATTCTGCAAAAATCTGGACAGTTGAGAGGTATAGTTCAGCTGGGGCTGTCTGAGTTTGCCGCTCTTTCAAAATCATGGTTGAATGGGGCCTACCCCCTGCAGCTATTCTAATATCCCATTACTTGGCTATTTTGCCCCATTTGCCATAAACAGTGTAATGTGCATACTGATTTACTTCTACAATGATTTGGATTTCACTTAAAAGTTTTACTTTACATTTTACAAGTCAAACACTTAATAGACATCTGCTAAACAAAGAAAAGCAGTCTCACAATGAAAATACACTTAGCATTAAAACCTGTCTGCCCTTGAAACTCTCATTCATTGAAACAGCATTGAAACCCACATTCAAAGAAAATCCATCTGGCTAGTAGCAGATAAAGATTAACTTTGGACTGTTTTCAAATCGTAGTCCCCTTGCACAGGAAACGTACATGTGTTCTTTGAAACACCTTCCTAATTGTATTAAATTATATCCCTTATATAATGCAGTACAGTTTTTAGAGGGCATTTTAAATTTATTGTTTTGAGCATTTTTCCAGTAAACAATGAAACAAAATGTGTGCACCAATAATGACAAAACTGCCCAGTTCAGAACATTTTCATCATAAAAGTCGACTCAGACTTCTACAGTCCACCAGTATCAGTAAATATGTATAATCTCTGCAGAAGTAAAAGTCATCTAAATAATTCCACATTAAAGGAGATGCAACTAATGAAGGGTTGCTGCTAGCAAACAACTTTATATTTCATTATTTCATGTACAAATAAAGTGGATGTTGCCTTTGAGAAATAAATTGCCTATGTTACATTAAAATAATAATAATCTAGTAATATTGCCATAGGGAATGGATGGCAAACTGATAACAGGTTCATCATTACTAGGTATTTCCACCAATGAGGCAGGACTGCAGTATCCACCCCCTTTAAAAGTACAACACAGTACAGTATCAGCAATGCTTTGATATACTGTGGGAGTAGAACACACAGCCTTCTGCATAAAAAGCAAATACACTACCTGTTGTGCTAGTAACAATTCAAGCAGATGCAGCATAAGCAGCACTAAGGTTCTCTTCAAGCACCCAGCTCCTTGTAAAATCCACTTGACACTCAACTGTATCTCTCAATTTTGAAGCACAAGAAATCTGGAAAAAGCCAAAATTTATGGGGGGGGGGGACAAAAGCCCAAAAACTAGGGACACATTTTAAACATTGCTTGTATAATCTTGGAAAGTTGCTAGAATAAAATGCTGTGTTACCAGCATGCATTTCACTGCCAAGACTTGAACCCTAGGACCCTGTGCACTACAGCAAGAGCAGCATACCACTATGCCAGATATACTGTTTCTTGAACAGGTAGGCTGAAACTTAAATGGCTGTCATTTAGTGAATTCAGTTCTCAACCTCGTAGCACAAAATACCTAGACAAAGCCAATAATGGGGAAATACAGCCCCAAAAATAGGGACAGATTTCAAATATTGATCTTATAAACAGAAAAGTGGTAGAATAAAAGGTTTTATGTTTTTCTGAAGAATATGAAGTCTGAAATTCAAATGCCTGTCATTAGTGAATTCAAAATGCAGAAAACCACAGATTTTATGAGGAACAGAACAGAAAAAAAAAATTGAGGCAAAAATTTCAGAAGTCGTGGTGGGTAGGGAATTCAAGTTGTTGAGTCTAGCCACCAGGTATATGTAACTGGGGCATTTCACACACACACACACACACACACACACAACTTCCACTACCTTGCCTTCGTTAATCCAGAAATTCCCTAAGAAGAGCAGAATATTTGTTAGGATTACCTGGTTAATGAATTACATGATATATTGTAGTAGGTAGCACAAGAAAAGTTAATTTAGGGATAAAAAGAAAAAATGTGTAATAGATGTATAAAGTGGTGAAACTTACAAAGTAGTTCTTATCACCTCTGTTGTAAACTTGATTTTCTAAACACTGCTGAGAATTAATGTAGCTGGTCTCATTAAAATCTGAGTGCACACAAAAACAGCATTTACGCATTTATGTCCAGATGTTTTGTTTTATAATCTGACTAATGGTGGAGTGGAAATGTGTCATGTTTCTGAATGTGTGATTTAAGTTCAAGATATGTTCCCTAACTGGTGGGATTAAACTTAACCAAGAGTCTTTTACCAGAGTCAGCTGATGCAGATCAGGGTCTGCAGCATAGTTACTAGCTCGTGTAGACTCCCTTAAACAGGCAAAAATTCTTACATTCTCAAAAGGCTGTCTTGAAAGAGATGTATGTATGTGACTATTTAACTGGATTTGCAAATAATTAAGGTATAAAGCAAGCAGTTATTTTCTAACCACAATATCAGTTGTTTGGCTGTTCTGTGTTATCAGTCTTTCATAAAAAGTGGCCACATTGATAGCCCATTAGGAGCATGCAGTCAACATACTAATAAACTGTAAGGTATGCAGAAAGGAATTCATTGTTTTCTGTTCCAGAATTAACTCTGTGGTCATTTCACTGACTGTCCGGTAAACAGAAGACATGACAACAGACAAATATTAAATGTCTGCTGTCATTTCTACAGTTTACTTTGTGACAGCTTTGTTGATATTCCATTTACAGTTGAGCACTATCTTTCTACATATTTTTTGACATGGTTATATGCTTTCTTTGCTTCAGTATATGTCAGACATTTTGCTGTGTACCTCATCTCTTTAGCAAAGAATATGTTCACATACAGGCTGACCAAGTCACTATTTTTTCTTCCTTTTTTTCTTTTTGAAGTTCAATTTTTTCAAGGTCTTTGTTATGTCAAAAATCATAGGCATGCCATTAAAACCACTTCTAAATAAAACAGTAATAGAGTGGAGGACAAAGACATCAGTTACAAGAGTCTTTGGAAGCGTTTGTAGTGTGTGTGTGTGTCTTACAATGTACTTGCATGTGCCAGATAAAATATAAGCATACTTGAGTGAATGAATATACCTATGTATTTATAAACAAGTATCGCCTTTTGAATGCATATCATACAGCTTTTTTATAACCACACAGCATATATAGCATAGGTTCATAGGTAGGTACTAGGCTATTGGCCCTGGGGCCTATACAAGCCCAGCCAAAAATGTATCCTGGCTTTTTCCACCCAAGAAAATTATTTTCCTGTGCTACTGTCGAGCAGAGCCACAGAGGTGATCCCCGGGGTGAATTTCCTATTTCCCATCCAATCATCAATATTTTTCTTGAAGAGTGCTAATGAGGAGCTTTGTTTGATACAGATAGGTAGTTTATTCCAGAGTATGGGAAGTCTCTGGAACAGGAATCTATCCCTCCGGCATGTTTTGTTTATTGTGGTGACAAGGTTTAGGTCCTTAGAGCATATAGCTCGGAGGGATTGGGATTTCTTTAAGTGCAGCATGTCCAACAGCTCTGGGTTTGATGTAACTTTGTATGTTAGGCAGAGATCACCTCTGAGTAGGCGATATGTGACAGAGTAAAGCTGGAGTTTTTTGAGACGGTCTGCGTAGGGCATCTGTTTGAGGCCGGTAATCCTCTTTGTGAGGTATTTCTGCAGCCTTTCCAGTTGTTGTAGATGTCTTGCGAGGTACATACCAAAAGGGGCGTTGTACTCTATAATGGGTCTAATGAGTGATGAGTAGAGGGGAACAATGACCTCTTTTTTTCTGGATGAGAAATCTTTTGTGTTCAGGTGTGCCACGTAGAAGGATTTCCTGACTACTGTAGCTATGTGATTATCAAAGGAGAGATTACTGTCCACCTGTGTCCCAAGGTCTCATCACACTTTTGGTGTTAAGTATACTACTGCCTATGTTGTAGTTCATGGGTACAGAGTTTTTACCAAAGGGGATGACTGCACTTTTTGGCATTGAGCTTGAGCCATGGCTTTGACACCAGGCATCTGTCTCAGTGAGGCCCTTTTGTAGGATGTCCACATCATTAGGAGTTTCAATTATGGCTCCTAGTTTGCAGTCATCTGTGAACTTCATTAGCCAAAGACCTTCTGTGTTAGCCTGTACTTCAGAGAAGTAGATACCAAACAGGAGAGGACCCAGGACTGAACCCTGTGGTACTCCACTTGTCACTGGTCTGAAGTCGGATTTGGAGTCTGCTACTTTCACAGTGTGGGTTCTGTCAGTGTGCCAGTTGGCAACCCATCTTGTGACATAGGGATTTATACCTAGTTTAGTGAGTTTATCTATAATTCTAGAGTGGGGGATGGTGTCGAAAGCCTTGGCAAGATCTAGATAGGCTGTGTGAACCACCTTACACTTGTCTACGGCTTTGGTGACTGCTTCAAAGAAGTCTGTCAAGTTTAGGAGATATGATCTGCCTTTTACAAACCCGAACTGGGTGGGATCCAGAGTTTGGAGATTACCAATGTCTTTGTTTATAAGTTCCATGGCCTTGCAGACCAGGCTCGTCAGGCTAATGGGGAGGTAGTTCCCAGGGTCCGTGGTGGCTCCCCCTTGTGGAGTGGTATAACCGTTGCTGTGCGCCATTCAGAAGGCACAAAGCCTGAGGTGAGGCTATGATTGAACATGGTATTTAGGTGGGGTGCCAGTTCGTTTTGTAGTTCATGTAGAACGCAGCCTGGGATGTTGTCTGGTCCCATGGATGCTGTGTTCTTGGCTTTGGAGAGTGTGGTTTTTACCTGTGCAGCCGTGATTACAGGAACTTTGCATTCTTCCGGTATAGAGATGGGCTCTTTAGGGGGTGAGAGGAGGGTAAAGTTAGCACTGAACCTATCTTCCAGGATGTTGGCAATATCAGTTGGGTCTGTATATTTAGTGCCATTGTGCTGTAACTCAGAGCAGATCTGAGTGTTGCCATTGAGATTCTTGACATAGCTAGAGAATGCTTTGTGGTTGTCTTTAGAATCAGTGACAATTTTGTTTTCGTACTACATAATGTTTTGTTTTTTAAAGGTTTTAAGTATATAAATAAACACTACCACAAGTGATGGGTAAATGTATAGATAAATAAAAACATTCCAAAGTGCATTGATAGTTGGTTTGTACCTGCACCAAAGGACCATTTTGATCACACACCTGTGTTACTGCTGCACATAAGCTATCACAATGAAGGTCAAATGCAAGCCTTTAGTTTTTAAGTGGTAAGTTCTCTGTGGGAGTTTGTTGCATTTCAGTGTTTCAGTGGAACTATTTAGTTGTACCCTTGTACTGTAAATCTCACAAAAAAAAATAATTTATTTACATCTTGAACAGATGTACTAATGGGATGTGGCCCTTCTTACAGGTGCCCATACCAAACACCTGTTATTTACTGATATAATCAACACATGGAATTAAGAATCTGAGCACTGTACCAAACAAGCAAAGAACAGTCATTATATAACATGTAAACATAACAGAGTGGTATCAGGAGATCAAGGGATACTTCACTGCAAAAATAAACATTTTCAAAAGCAAACAGCATTTATAATTCTGCATGTCACAAGATTAAAATGCTGGCATGTAATTTAACCTTTTATGTTAATCTGAAAATGTTTGGACCTGACCTAACAATTTAATTCAACCGGAAAGCATTGTTTAATAATGATTAATACTGACAAAAAGTCTGTCTTTTCTGGTAGTCTCCCACTCATAGGGATAACCATGACTTAGTGGAAATCTTACATAATGAAATCTCACTCCTAGGTTTCAATAATGTGGTTGTGGCAAAAGAAAAGGCACTATCCGAATGAACAGTGTGTTCATGGGTCACTCTACAGTACTACATTTACTAACAAAAGGAATGTTTTATTCTGAAAGCAATTACAAATGATATAGCCAGCAGATGCATTAAACACTCTGACAAACTGTACCAACAGAAGGACTTGAGTGCAATATTCATCCTTCAATTTCTGTTACAGATACAGAAATGATCTGGAGTGGAGCTGTGTCAGAACATGAAGAGAGACATGGAGGAGCTCTCTGATCATGTAGCCCAGGCCAGTATGACCCTGAGTATCATCCTGCCCTCACCAAGAATGATACCACGGTATAGAGAAAAAAATATAAATTTCAACAATTGGCTAAACTTCTGGTGTCATTCAAAGGGGATCCAGTGTCTGTTAGTGTGGGATGGCATGCTCGACAAGCCACTTTGCTTCGCTAGAGATGACTTGCACCTGTCACCCTTAGGCTTTCGAATACTGGCCAAGGCACTTGCCACCCCCATAGTGCCTTTTTTAGGCAAGGCTCAAAAGACAAACCCACCGCCGTAAATGGCACAAGTAACAAAAAACTGAGGGTAATGCTACTCAATGCCAGAAGTCTAAACCTCAAAATGCACGCACTCGAGGCACTCCTCAGTATGGAGGAAATTGATATATGTGCAGTAACCCTAACCTGGTTTAAGGCTCCAGAGAGCACCCCAGCACTATCAGGTTACAACTCATACCATACATTTTGGCCACAAAACCCGGACCGAAATACAAAAGGCGGGGGGAGTATCCATATTCATCAAGGATACCAAACCCTCCAGGTTAGTGGCACAGCACGATGCTTCAGAGGTCATCCATGTGCAACTAACAACGGGCAAAACTGCTATTCAAATTATAGCTTTCTACAGCTCACCCACCATGTCCCAGGACCCCCACTCCGCATTCCTGGAAACACTGGGAAACATAAAGGTCCTACCAAACACCCTGATATTGGGTAATTTCAATTACCCAAACATAACTGGGAGATCTACTCAAGTACAAACTCCCTTGCCCAGCATTTCCTAGAATTTATAAACTCAAATGCCCTGGATCAACTGGTCAACACCCCCACCAGAGGTGACAGCATATTGGACCCTGGTCATCACCAACATGGGCGACCCGTGTTCCACACTGGAGGTCAGCCCCTCGCTGGTTAGATCTGACCATAAACTAATCACTCTGAATATCCAAATTCAGCCACCACCCCCGGTCAAAGAAACCACTGTGAAAAACTTTTTAAAAGCAAACTTTGTGTTACTTAAAACCAAGGTAGGAAGTTTCAAAGCCCCCATGCTAAAGGATATCGCTGTCCAAGCTGCAAAAAACTTTACTAATGCACTCTATGGGCACCTACAAGAATGCATGGATCGTGCTATCCCAAACAAAACCAAGACTCACTCCTCCAAGAAAAGGACCCCTGCCATAAACAAGCTATACAATAGAAGGCGGAAACTAGTACAGAAAAGAGTATAATCCCAAGAAAGGAAGACATCCCTGATCAGTATCAGCAAGAAACTACGTTCCCTCATAAAATCAAGGCTAGCTTTGAAAGAGAAATTGCCACTGACTCCAAAGATAACCGCAAGGCATTCTTTAGCTATGTCAAGAATCTAAATGGCAATTCTCAGATCTGCTCAGAGTTAGTGCAGAATGGCACAAAATACACTGAACCGACCGATATAGCCAACATTCTGGCAGACAGGTTCTGTGCAAACTTCACACCCTGTCACCCCCAAAATGGCCCATAGCTATACCAGAAGAATGTAGTGCCCCTGAAATCACAGACACTCATGTTAAAACAGCCCTCTCCAAAGCCAAAAACACAGCATCAATGGGACCGGACAGTGTCCCAGGCTGCATCCTACACAAGCTCAAAGATGTACTAACCCCTCACCTAACCACACTGTTTAAACTCAGCCTCTCCACAGGCTACTTGCCCACAGAGTGGTGCACAGCAACGATTATTCTGCTCCACAAAGGTGGAGCCACAGCGGACCCTGGGAACTATCGCCCTATAAGCCTGACTAGCTTGGTCTCCAAAGCTATGGAGCGCATCATCATGGATCTCATTAACAGGGCCATTGGGAACCTCCAAACACTGGATCCTATTCAATTCGGCTTTGTTAAGGGCAGGTCATGCCTCCTAAACCTGGTGGACTTCTTTGAGACAGTTACCAAGGCTATAGATGAGGGAAAGGTGGTCCGCACAGCCTACCTAACCTCACAAAGGCCTTCGACACCATTTCCCACTCAGCCTGTACCTCTGAAGTATTATAGACAAGCTCACCAGCCTAAACATAACCCCCTATGTCGTGAGATGGGTTGCCAACTGGCTCACGGACAGAACCCACATGGTAAGAGTTGCGGGAGGTAGGTCTGACTCTAAACCTGTTACAAGTGGCGTTCCCCAGGGCTCAGTCCTAGGACCCCTCCTGTTCGGCATATACTTCTCAGAGGTACAGGCAAGCACAGGAGGACTATGGCTGACCAAGTTCGCAGATGACTGCAAACTAGGGGCTATAACTGACTTTCCGGCCAACACAGACATCCTCCAAAAGGGTCTCACTGAGACAGATACCTGGTGTCAAAACCATGGCCTCAAGCTAAATGCCAAAAAGTGCATAGTCATCCCCTTTGGAAAAAACAAAGTACCCACAAACTACCACATAGGTGGTAGCCCCCTAAATACAGAAGACATAATAAGGGATCTGGGGACCCAAGTAGATAGTAACCTCTCCTTTGATAATCACATTGCCAAAGTGGTTAGAAAATCCTTCTATGTGGCCCACCTAATCACAAATGGGTTTGTATCCAGATCAAAAGAGGTCATTGGGCCCCTCTACGCATCACTCGTCAGACCCTTCAAAGAGTACAATGCCCCATTTGGGATGTACCTTACAAGACACATGCAACAACTGGAAAGACCACATAAGTACCTCACCAAGAGGATCACTGGCCTCAAGCATATGCCCTATGCAGCTCGACTGAAGAAACTCCAGCTGTTCTCCATTGCATACTGCCTACTCAGAGGTGATCTCTGCCAGACAGACAAGGCCATGTCCAACCCAGAATTGATGGACATGCTCCACCTAAAGAAAACCATATCCCCTCAAGCCACATGCTCCAGAGATCTAAACCTCACCACAACAATAAATAGGACGTGCTGGAGGGATAGATTCCTGTCCCAGAGACTTCCCATGCTCTCGAACAAGATTCCAATCTACATTAGGCAGACCTCCTTGGTAACCCTCATCAAGAGAAACCTTGATGAGTGGATGGGAAACAGAAAGTTTACCCCAGGGATCACTTCAATGGCTGTGCTGGACAGAGGCACAGGGAACTAATCTAAGGGGGCGGCGAAAGCCAACACATTCTGGCTAGGCTTATAAATGCCTTTGGGCAGATAGCCTAGCACCTACCTATGAACAGGGTTTTATACTCGGACACAAACGTCTGATGAGCATCTCATCAGTAATGCAGGAAGGAATTGCTAACAATCAAATACTAAGCTGCTAGTATTTCATCAGGAATTTCCTTTGGAGACGTCCCCTGCCTAATTTCATGGTGTCTGCAAGTGTTTCCTGCTCAACAGAAAATTGACTAAGTTTTAATTGTTTATTCATTTTTTAACATGTTCATTTTAAATAATCTAAATTGTCTCTGTGTTCCCATAATGCCATAGGCTATAATGTGAAGAAACCCAAGGATGATGGCCACAAAGAGCCAAAAAAGCTACCTTGATTTATAAATGGCATTGCTTAGTAACATGGTATAGTTATGATAAAAATACATTACACACACACAGCTTCCACTACCTTGCCTTTGTTAATCCAGCTTCTATTTGCAGTTCAAAAATGAAAAGCCCCACGAGACAACAAAGTCCTTGTTCTTCCCGTGAGATGAAGCTCCAACCTGCAGATGTTGCAGTCCAATCCCCTTCCAGTCTGTGCAGTTGTAACTGCATATACTACTTGGATTTTGTAGTCTAAATGCTGTCTTCCTACTCTGGACTGGTTCAAAAGCAGTCCGGAGTCCTGTGCACATGTTCCTGGATCAAGAAAACGCATGCACAGAGTTCCAATACACTTTTTGTATTTCCTTTTTCTTTTTTTTTTGTTATTTTAATTTTAATTTCATTTTCTTTTCTTTTCTTTTTCCTTTTACAGCTGGGGGGGCTGCAGTCCTGCAGTCCAATATCACGAGCCGCCCCTGAGCACATGCATTTAAAAATAAAATCTTATTTATTCTCTGTATGAGCATTCTTGTTAAAACAAGTAAGAATATTTTTCAAAAAGCAAAATAAACCCAGCAAGCTGCTTGTAAGCAAACATTTAATATGCAGTGGCAGGGGTATTCCAAAAAGAAAGGAGGAGCTCCCCAGAACAAAGTACAGTTTAATTAGTCTAAATGACTATCTACAAGACTCGTCCCTTGCAAACCCTTAATCCTTCATTGAAGTCTGAATCACCATTTCTTTCTTTGGCAACAGGTTCAGACAAATGGGTTCTAAAAGTAATTAATCAACTTTGCAAATGGCCGTGGAAGTCTCCCTCCCTTTATTTATTTTATTTTTATTTATTTAACATTTGCTAACCAGGAAAGTCTGACTTGGAACAAAGCCAATTTTCAGTGGTGGCCCGGGGAGAAATGCTCCAGATGCATGTCTTTGAAAGTGGGAGGAAACCGGAGCACCCGGAGGAAACCCACACGAATGCAGGGAGGACATGCAAACTCCGCACAGAAGGCACCCCAGCCAAGAATTGAATCGGAGAACCTCTTGCTGTGAGGTAGGTGACAACACTACCACTACACCACTGTGCCATCCCTTTCAAGATATTCCCTCTCTTCCACCAGACCAAACTCCTCTTTTCCCTCCTGTTGTTCAGCATTTGCTGCATCAGGGGGTGATAAAAACACACCAGTCAGTGTAAGTGGGAACACAGCTGTAACATGTGCTTTTAGCATAGATAACCTTAATTTTAGGTTAGGTAATGGCTGTGCATGCAGCTGTCGATTTGAGGCAGTCGTTCAAATTTGGAGGGTCAAACTTTATTTTTTTGAAGATGTACATAACTTAGAACAAACACATAAAACTAACAGACGATGGGATGTTGTGAAAATGTATGTTTGTATTCAATTTTTGAGGGTTTCCATTAAAACAGAGTCTTGAAAAAAATGTCATAGTCTCAAATGAAGATGAGAAGAAACTGTATAAAAGATCAACCTGTCAAATGTTAGTGCTTCTATGTAAGACACGTTGGAAATACCCATTCAAAAAAACTGTCATATATATTTGCTGGGAGCAGTAGGTTTTTATCATAATGGCTATGCTATCCATATTATCTTTGCATGCAAATGTCCTTCAGGTATAGACAAAAGGAAAGAGCATTTAATTATGTTAAGACCTCCAGAGTGCAAATAACAGTGCTGCAGGAAACGCATTTGGAAATAAACAAGAGTGAATTTGACAAAGAAATTATTTCAGGATGGAAGATGTGGATGTGGATTCAGTAGCAGAAACTCAGACAGAATTTACATGTTATTCTCCAAGGTACAATTACTGTGCTAGACTGGATAAAAGTTATATTTCACAAGAACATGTGCATTTGATTGAAAGCTTTGGCACCTGTCCAATAACTGTTTCAGATCATGCACAGATAAAAATGCAGGATAATGGAGTAAAAATGAGACATTAGCGCTCTCCCAGCTACCTGTTAAAAAGAGAAGAGATTAAGACTTGGGTAGTGGAACTTTTTCGAGATTTATTAAGGAAAATATAAATTTATTTAGAAGTGAAAGCTAGTGAGTGGGATAAAATGAAAATGGAGTTTAAAAATAGGGTACAAATAAGATAGAAATAGATATGGTTAAGAAATTATAGGAATTATTTAGAGGGCTGACAAGAGTTAAAGTACTGCAGAATAAGAGGAATCACAAAGGACAAGAAGATGAATAACTGCAGAGAGTAAAGAGAAAATAAGAGAGTATTTGGATATCTTTTTTGATAACTCCAGAGCACAGCTACTTAGGCAATAGAAAGTAGAAAGGTTTGTTGCTAGATTTATACCAAGAACAATAATCAGATCCTATAGAGCAATTAGAGATATTTTGGAAATTTTATGAAAATTTATATAAAGCTGTGGAATGTGGAAAGAAAGAGCACAAATGGGCGTATTTATGGAAGACTAAATTATTCAAAGCTTAGAGGCAAAGGTTTAACAGCTGACAGTTAAAACAGGAGAAGGGATAAAAACAGTGATGTATAATCAGTCTGTTGGAACAGTTGCCATTCCTGTGGAAGTTTGGAAGTTAGGAGGGAATAAAGTGATAAATATCTGGAGGATTTTATTTAACACTATTTTAAAAGGAGAGGAAGCACCAACATTTTGGAAGAAAGCTGTGGCGGCTGTATTACCTAAAGACGGCAAAGACCCATCAGACCCAGCTTCAAACAGACTCATTTCAATTTTAAACCATGATCATAAAGTTTTTATACTACCTAAAAGGTGTCAAAATTTGATAGACATGGATCAGTGTGATTTTGTATTGGAGAAGCAAACATTTGACAAAATTAATAGAAGAATGATAAGGAATCAGAGTGAATGTAAGAATATATCACACTTGTTGGTGGGTGTTGATGCAGAGAAAGCATTCCAACAGAGTAAGGTGGGATTTTGACTAGAGGAATAGAGGCATTTGCATTCCCTGATAAAACAGTAAGGTAATTAGGAGGCTATGCAAAGGATCTGTGGCAAGAATTAAAGTGGAAGGGTTCCTCTCTGATAAGTTGTGATTGAACAGAGGAACCACACAGTGGTATCCTCTTTTCCCTTTGTTTGCTTTATATGTAGAACCACTGGCAAATGAAATATGGGACTTAGCAATTCAGGGATATAATTGGTATGGTAGCCAAGAAAAAATGGCTTTATATGCAGATGATAATTTATCTGATAAATCTAGAAAATAACATTTTGGTATTGCAAAACATTTTGAGAGAATTTCATGTCTTTTCAGGGTATAAAATTAATGAAGATAAAGAATATAGCCATAAATTATGATCTTATGTTTTCAATTTTCATTCCGTCCTCAATTAATGGGTTCGCATCTGAGCCCACGGATTCGACTAGTCTTAGTAAAAGCTCATGGCAACCTTGAACTCTAGCTTCTCTCTTACCCAGAATGCACCACCCCCTTTACCCCAGATATCGTTTGCTGCTTCCAGCAAAAAGACATGGTCCGTTGTTCTCTCGAGCTTAGGTGAGAAGTACATTTCAGAATTTACAATGTATTTGTTTCAATTGCCTTTAAACTACTTTAGATAAAAGTTTTCTGCTTAGGCTTTCTCCCTTACCTTTCAGCAAATCTTTGCTTTTTTTCCTTGTCTTCTATGATTATCATAGACTTTAGTACCATTGTTAGTATTTCTTCCCATCCTTCCTTTCCTGCTGCTTTCCTTCTATTAAAAAAAAAAAAAAGGAAAAAAAATTCTAATTCATTTGATTGCTGCTGCTGTTGTGATTGTGACTGTACTAAGCCTTTTTGCTGAAGGCTGAAGAGGAAAAGAGCCCAGCTGGGTCAGAAAATCCCAGTGTCGGACTCGCACTCCTTGTGTGTTTTTTGTTTAGATCCTGTCCACCTCCAGGAGGATTGTGGGATCTGTCACGCCTTCAAATCCTAGGACACTGACAGATTGCAGGAACAAGCTTGTCCTTAAGGGTCTCTTGCCTTCTTCCTTTGACAAGGCTATATTCGGACCTTCCAAACAGAAACCAAAAAAGTTGACAGTTACTTCTCCGAGTACCTCGTCTGTATCCTCCAGGTCCTCAGAAAAATCACTCAACAGAACTTCTTTGGATTATATAGTTTCTTCAGATCATATGAAGAAGAAGCAAAAATTACCTACCCTTTCTTTGAATCTATCCGAGACCAAATTCAAGCCCTTGGATCTGATGGTTTGTTTCAATCCGAAGTCTGTAACAACTAAAGATTCATCGGATCCGAAGACCTCAGATCAGATGTCTTCTTTACCAATTCTGCCTAGAACCAGGTACTCTTCTTCAGTGGACCCAGTCCCATCTAGGACTAGGATGCCTTCCCATTTTTAGAAAGATCAAAGTCCATCTGCTTTATCCACTGATTCATCCAGAAGTCTCACTGAAGAAGATGTAGAGAGGTTAGTGAGAGGGATCTTCTCAGCGGAGAGCCAGTCTTGCTCCTTCCTGGGCTCCTAACCCATTGGGTCAGTAGGTCCATATGTCCACTACTCCTCTATCAATTCCTCCTTTGACTCCTTTCCAGGTCTCCGAGCCCTTGAATTCAAGTAGTCTCGCAGTGTCCTTTTCAGAATAAAGGATTCTGGTGTCCCTGGATCGGAAACTCACTCTGAGCTCTTTGGTTCAATTGGATCCGGAGAGTTCTCTGAGCCAAATCTACCCCATTGGGTCCAAGGTACTGCAGTCAACTCCAGGATTTCACTTCTTCAAGCCTCGGTATTGGTCAGTTTGGGTCCAGTTTCAGCCTCCAGGCAGCTGTCCTCAGAGAAGGGTGGGACCAGGGATCAGAGGCGTGGCCTCTCAGATCCAGGTTCCTTTCCTTCTCCAGGATGGTCTGCCTTTAGGGTTCTGGAGGGAGCGCTGTCTCCAAGTCAGACCCAGGCAATGCCTCCCCCTTTGGGTCCTATGTCTTCTGTTCCACCTCTGCGCCTTAAGTCTTTGATATCCTCTTTACAGGGACAGCCAATCAGGGCCAGTGCTAACATTTTGGGGGACCCCATCAAGTTTCAAGTTGGGGGCGCTACCCTGGAGAATATAAAGTGTGACCACATTGCCATCACATCCCTTCCCTGCCAAGCTTACCCAGCACCATTTAACCATCACTGCATAGTGTTACTACATTCAGACCATTAAAAAGACTTGGAAGTGCCAATGTACACACACTGACTGGCATTTATTACCAGTGTTACACTATGACAATCCCCTGTATCACAGCAAGGTAGCCACTCAGAAGTACATGCACACACTTACTGAAATTTAGTAGCAATGTTGTTACATTGCAACAAGCCTCTGTACCAGATCAAGGTAGCCAGTCCCACAGAGGTATGCAGACACCCACACTGACTGCCACACACATAAGACAAAGACAGCACTACAGCAAGACTGAATAGAGGCACCCACACAGTCCCTCACACAGGACAAACACACACAAGACAGACAGCTACACAGATTCTCGCACACAGGACATAAACACCCACACATGAAGACAAGCACTACAGTAAGGACAATTTGTCAACACTGCATGAATGAGCAATGGATATGCTTGTAGGCAAGTTTAACTTTTCAGTCATATCCCCAATTGATCAAAACAGTTTCTTTGCTATGTAGAACATGTTTCAGGTGTTTGCATGTGAGAGCACAACACCTCTCTCTCGCTCTCTATCTGCTTGTCAGGGAGTTTGAATAAGTGTTTAAGGATATAGAGGAGTGTTTTCTGTAAGGATGAGTTTGCTGGGTGGTCAAGAGGTGTGGTATCCAGCAGTTTTTATGTCTCAAGAGAGTGTGTATGTAGTCAAGGCAAAGTATCAATAAGTGCCTGCAGTGTTTATGACGTAGGAGTCAAAGCTATGCTGCATCTGTGGTGAAACTTCAGTGTGTGTGTGTGTGTGTGTGTGTGCACACATGTCCTATTAGAAATAGTAGGACATCAATTATTGTTTATTGAGTTTGTGATTGATGTGTGCATGCAGACACGTGTGAATGTTTACTTCTGGTGAGTGTAGTCTAGTGTGTCTGGCTGCAAACGTATCTGTTTAGGCAAGTGGTTGTAGGTTGTGCTGTCGCTGCTTGTGATATGTGTCTTTAGGTGCTTCCAGTGTGCATATGTATCTACATATGCAAGTGTATGAGAGAGAGACTGTGATTGTTTGGGAATCTGGCTGGTATGATCTGAGTGGGCTAGCAGTGTATATGCATGCATTGAGAGAGCTGATCAGCAGTTTTCTGAGAATGTGAAAATACATTTTGTGTTTCAATCAACTGAGATGAAGCCTTTCCAGTGCCCAACTAATCTACCCACTCTTCTCCCTTTCCTTTTCCATCATATGTATTTCTAACAAAATTTATTTCTACTTTACCTCCTAACCTTCCCCCTTTCCTTCACATCTGTCCTTCAAAATTCCCTACACTTGCCTTTAGTTTATACTGTCTCCATCTATTCCCCTCACCTGTTTACCTAAAATTCATCCATTTCTCTTCCTCTTAGATGATTTTCACCCTCCCTCCTTTACCCTTTTCTATATTTTCTCCCCCTTCCCATCTCTACTCTTCTGATAACCTCCCTGTATTCACAACTTCTCTAGTTATGCAGCAAGCAGTGAAATCATGAATTCATACTGCAGTCATTTATTTACTTCAACTTTGTACAATAATTTAAGGATATAGTCCTGTATGATGATTAAAGTTTATCCTGTAATACTGTAAATATCTAGTCATTGTGACTCAACATTCATTTATTGTGTGTGTATGTTGCATTTTTTATAAATTTTTTGTAAGTCCATACTTCTCAACTGTAAAGATTTTTGCCTCATATTTTTGGTTTAATGTTCTTCATGTTTCACTGTTGCAGTCTATCTGCATGCAGGTAGCCCTCAGTCAGCCTGATTAATGAAGTCTTGGGTCCTGCGTTGGTTGCTGTCTCTTCTTCCATGACGTCAGGTCGTCAGGGTTATAAAACATGCAGCCGACATCATTACATCAGTCTTTCTTGCCGTGCAGTGCCAGAAGCAGAAGCAGTTCGCAAGTGCCGGTCGGGAGTTTCAAAACTGAAGTTTTCAACTAAAAGCTAAGTACCCCATTGGGGAAACTTTTTCTTGCTCTAAACCGATGTCAGGAAAAGTAAATAATTGCATTTCTTCTGGAAAGCAAATACCTCATAAAGATTTTTATTCGTACTGTATTCCTTGCCTGGGCCCTGACCACGACGTACCTCGCTGTCGGTTTTGTGCCTTATTTAAACCACGAACTATCCGTCATTGCTATATTTGCGCTTCTAAATTTTTTGGTGCTCAGTTCAGTTATCCTGATATGTTTTCGGTAAGCCATCCCACTACCGACATTCCAAAGAAACGCAAAGATAAAGACAGTGACAGGCTGCCCAGTTTGCCGGTACTAAGTGAGGCGCTTTTCCAGCCCCTGATACCTGCTACTTAAGATTCGCAGGCCTCTACTGGGACCCATTTGGAGTCCGGTATGCCGCGAGATGCTTTAACTGTGGAACCTGTGGATGTCTCAGTGGCTCTGAGGCACCGGCTTCTGAGGGTGTATTCAGGCCTACTGTCTTGCATATTAAACCGGTGCCATCTTCTTCAAGGCCTAAAACTCGAACCATGCCTAGAAAACTGCCGCCCAGACCGCATGGTCAGGCCTCTATGCCTAAAGAACAAATGATAAGAATGACTGAAGACCTTATTACTTTAATCAGGGGAAGCCAGCCTTCCCCCTCTAAGAGACCTAGGACTGAGTTTGCTTATGATACTTCTGACCAGGATTCTGAAATTTCTGTTTCCTCTGATGACCAGGATTTACCCTTATCTACCTATGAGGATTCTGATGCTGAGGACTCTACTCCCTCTGCTTCCCCCCCAGAGGATATCTGTTTTGTTGAAACCTTGCATACTCTCAGGGAGCTTTTTCATTGGGAAAGTCAGGATTTCTCTGATTCTAAAAAGAGGCTTAAGGATTTCTTACTCCTGCCCCAGCACAGGCCTTTAGCTATACCTCCTGTACTGGACATTGTTGATGATGCCTTTTTGGAATCTAGCATGGCCCCTTACTCTTTACCTCCTGCTTCCAGAAAACCTGATCGATATTACAGGGTTCCTGTCTCTCACAAATTCCTTTTCAAAAATCCTACATTTCACAGGGACCCAAGGGCATTAAAGCTACTACTGCCAAAAATCCTACCCCCTCTGACACTTCTGCAACTTTGGCCATTAGGGCCTTGAATTGCCAGTTTCATATGTTAAAGTATCAGCTGCATATTATTGGATTGCTTAAACAGAAAATGATGTTGACTCCTGATTGTGCTGAAAATAAGGATTTACAGGATTTTATGCATTCTGCTGAAATTGGTAAACATACATTGCAATGTGGTTTTGATTCACTAGAGGCATCTTACAGGGCTACGGTAACTGGGTCTGTACTTAGAAGGCATGCTTGGCTTAAGGAGCAATCCTTGCCAGATCATGTTAAAGAGAAATTACTGGATGCTCCCTTAAATCAGGACCACCTGTTTGGCAACAAGGCAGAAGAAGTTCTTAAAAAGATGGAGGAAAAAGCTAAATCTATGCAAACTGTTAGATTTTTTACAAGTACAACCTCCAAGATTTAGTAGGCATTGGCCTTCTAAGAAATGGTCCTTTCCTGCCTCTTCCAGACCTTCTCAGTCCAAACCCAGATCCAGCAGAGCACCCAGGCTTCAGTCCCAGGGGATGCACAGGACTAAGCAGTGGACTAAGCAGTGGGGGGCTTCCACTTCCAAATTTGGGAGTAATAAAACTCCCCCCTATGGTAAACTGTCTCAATGGCTTATTTTTAAAACTTCCAAGCATTTCTCAACTGACTGCCCCTTTGGGGGGAAAGATTGCACTTCATGCAAAAAACTGAGGACTCGTTACCCAGGACAAATGGGTTGTAATTATAGTGTCCCAAGGATACAGATTTCACTTCCACGCGTCACCTACTCCAAGCAGTTGGCCGGATCTACCTCCGAAGCAGTGGGCAGAGGCCCAAAAGCAAGTACTCTCTCTCTTAAGCATAGGGGCTATTCAGTTGGTATCAGAAGAGAAAAAGGGACAATGTTTCTACTCAAGATGTTTCCTGGTACCAAGAAAAGACAATTCATGGCATCCTATCCTGGACCTGCCTACTCTAAACACCTTTTTGGTGGTTCCAAAATTCAGGATGCTGACTCTTCACCAGTTGCTTCCTATGCTAAGCAAAGATGCCTGGTTGGCAACACTAAATTTAAAGGAAGCAAACCTGCACATCCCAATCAGGGAATCTTGCAGAAGATACCTACGCTTCATAGCAGGCTACACGCACCATCAGTTCTATGCACTGCCCTTTGGCTTATCTACTGCGCCCAGGGTACTCACAAAGTGCCTAGCTCCAGTCATTGCATTTTGCAGGCAAAGAAATATTCAAATATACAAATACCTGGACGATTGCCTAATTCAGGCAGAAAACCAGGACATACTTTTGAATCATCTGGCTTTTGTACAGAGGGTGCTAACTTCTCTGGGGTACATCATAAACGAAAAGAAATCACACCTGGTACCCTGTCAACAAATTATATTCCTGGGAGCAAGCTTGAATATAACTTCCCAGATGGCTTTCCTCATGCCAGAGAAACAAATTCACTTGACAACCTACTTCAAACAAGTGGTCACAAAAACCATGCTATCTGCAAAGCAAATACTACAAGCCTTGGGGTTCATGGCCTCCTGCATTCTTCTAATTCCATATGCAAAACTGCATATGAGGAAACTACAATGGTATCTAAAAAGCCTATGGTGTCAACATTCTCAGGATCTAGAAGCAATGATTCCTATCATTCCTTGTCTGTGCTTAGAGTTCCTTTGGTGGGCAGAGGCCTGCCACCAAAACAAGGGACTACCATTCACACTACCCCTCTGCCGCCCAAACCCTAACAACAGACGCATCGGACTATGCATGGGGGGGGCACACCTGGCAGGGAAGTGCATTCAGGGCAAATGGAACCCAATTCAAATGCACTTTCACATCAATCATAAAGAAATGTTAGCTGTACAGAATGCTCTGACAGCCTTTAAAGACCACATTCTTCCAGTCTGAAGGATATTGGAGACTGTAAAGTGGTGACAGAGGAAAGTGTAGTTAAGCAGCATAGAATGGTGGTCTGTAGGATGACGTTGGTGATCAAGAAGAGGAGGAGGAGTGTGAAAGCAGTGCCAGGGATTAAATGGTGGAAGTTAAAAAAGGGTGACTGTGAGGTGGAGTTCAGGGAAGAGTTAAGACGGGCACTGGAAGGCAGTAAAGAGTTACTAAATAGCTGGGTAACTACAGCAGAGCTAGTAAGGGAGACTGCTAGAAAGGTGCTTGATGTGACATCTGGACAGAGGAAGGAGGACAAGGAGACCTGGTGGTGGAATGAGGAAGTACAGGAGAGTATACTGAGGAAGAGACTGGCAAAGAAGAAGTGGGATTGTCAAAGAGAGGAAGCAGACATAAGTATAAGGAGATGAGGCGCATGGCAAAGCGAGAGCTGGCGAAGGCTAAGGATAAGGCATATGGAGAGTTGTAAGAGAGATTAGACACTAAAGAGGGAGAAAAGAACCTGTACCGATTGGCTAGACAGAGGGACAGAGCTGGGAAAGATGTGCAGCAGGTAAGGGTGATAAAGGATAGTGAGGGAAACATACTCACAAGTGAGAGTGTGTTGAGTTAGATGGAAAGAGTACTTTGAAGGGCTGATGAATGAAGAGCATGAGAGAGAGAGAGAGAAGGTTGGATGATGTGGGGATAGTGAATCAGGAAGTGAAACAGATTAGCAAGGAGGAAGTAAGGACAGCTATGAAGAGGATGAAGAATGCAAAGGCTGTTGGCCCAGATGACATACCAGTGGAAGCATGGAGATGCTTAGGAGAAATGGCAGTGGAATTTTTAACCAGATTATTTAATGAAATTTTGGAAAGTCAGAGGATGCATGAGGAGTGGAGAAAAAGTGTTTTGGTACCTATCTTTAAGAATAAGGGTGATGTGCAGAGCTGCAGTAACTACAGAGGGATAAAACTGATCAGTCACAGCTTGAAGTTACGGGAAAGAGTAGTGGAAGCTAGGTTAAGAAGGGAGGTGATGATTAGTGATAAGCAGTATGGTTTCATGCCAGGAAAGAGCACTACAGATGCAATGTTTGCTCTGAGAGTGTTGTTGGAGAAATACAGAGAAGGTCAGAAGGAGTTGCATTGTGTCTTTGTGGACTTGGAAAAAGCATATGACAGGGTGCCTAGAGAGGAGTTGTGGTATTGTATGAGGAAGTCAGGAGTGGCAGAGAAGTATGTAAGAGTGGTACAGGATATGTACGAGGGTAGTGTGACATTGGTGAGGACTGCGGTGGGAGTGACAGATACGTTTAAGGTGGAGGTTGGGATTACATCAAGGATCAGCTCTGAGCCCTTTCTTATTTGCAGTGGTGATGGACAGGTGGACAGATGAGATCAGACAGGAGGCTCCGTGGACTATGATGTTTGCAGATGACATTGTGATATGTAGTGAAAGTAGGTACCAGGTTGAGGAGACCCTGGAGAGGTGGAGATATGCTTTAGAGAGGAGAGGAAGGCAGTTCAGCAGTTCTAAAACAGAATATGTGTGTGTAAATGAGAGGGAGGGTAGAGGAATGGTGAGGATGCAGGGAGCAGAGTTGGTAAAGGTGGATGAGTTTAAGTACTTGGGATCAACAGTTCAGAGTAATGGTGAGTGTGGAAGAGAGGTGAAGGATAGGGTACAGGCAGGGTGGAATGGGTGGAGAAAGAGTGTCAGGAGTGATTTGTGATGGGTACCAGTAAGAGTGAAAGGGAAGGTCTACAAGAGGGTAGTGAGACCAGCTATGTTATATGGGTTGGAGACAGTGGCATTGACAAAAAGGCAGGAGTCAGAGCTGGATGTGGCAGAGTTAAAGATGTTAAGATTTGCACTGGGTGTGACTAGGATGGACAGGATTAGGCATCAGTATATTAGAGGGTCAGCTCAGGTTATACAGTTTGGAGACAAAGCAAGAGAGGTGAGATTGCATTGGTTTGGACATGTGCTGAGGAGGGATGCTGTTTATATTGGGAAAAGGATGCTAAGGATGGAGCTGCCAGGTAAGAGGAAAAGAGGAAGGCCTGAGATAAGGTTTATGGATGTGTTGAGAGAGGACATGCAGGCAGTTGATGTGAAAGAGCATGATGCAGAGGACGGGAAGAAATGGAAACAGATGATCCGCTGTGGCGACCCCTAATGGGAACAGCCGAAAGAAGATGATGATGATTCTTCCAGGACAATTAATTTTAAAGACGGACAACATCACTGTTATGTGGTACATAAACAAGCAGGGGGGTACCCATTCTTACCCCCTCTCCAGACTAGCCATGGCATTGTGGAACACAGGCTTGAGCTACCAAGTGCATCTACAAGCTCAATTCCTGCCATGAAAACTAAATACAGTGGCAGATGGACTAAGCAGAGCCCTCATGGACCCACACGAGTGGAGACTGGAACCAAGGATTTTCAACATGTTGACAAGCAAATGGGGGAGCCCAGATATAGACCTGTTTGCCTCCCCCCAGAACTATCAACTGGAAACATTTTGTGCAAGGACTCCCCACAGACAAGTTTGGAAAGTAGATGCTGTGTCCTTCAGCTGGAAAAACCTATCAGTTTATGCCTTTCCTCCTCTGCCTCTGCTCTCCAAAGTACTACTAAAGATCGAACAAGACAAACCAAGGATGATTTTGATTGCACCAGCCTGGCCATGCCAACATTGGTACCCCCTGCTGCTCAGTGTGTCACTGTTGGCCCCATGCCACCTGCCCCAGACTCCTACCCTGCTGTCTCAGCTGGAGAACCAGATTCTGCACCCTCAACTTCAAACACTAAACCTAGCAGCCTGGCTAATTACCTAAGCTTTCCTTTACCATCCCTCAGTAAACCAGTGATGGATGTCATTTTAGAGGCAAGGAGGCCTACTACTAGAAAATCTTATGCTGAAAATTGGAAAAGATTCTGTGCCTGGAACCAAACTCAAGGGATGGACACAATAGTGCCCAATTTACCTTAGATTTTACAATACATAACTGAGATGCTTCACAAGGGCCTGTCTTTTTCCTCAATAAAAAATCACGCCTCCGCCATTTCAACTCATTATAACACAGAACCTCCTGTCTTCTCTCTTCCACTGCTCAAGCAGTTCCTCAGAGGGGCCAAAAAAATTAAGACCACCCAGGAGTGCTGCAACTCCAGCCTGGGATCTTAACTTTGTATTAGAGAAACTCACTCTTCCTCCTTTCTAGCCAGCTGCTACTGTGCAGAGTTAAAATTCCTTTCTTGGAAGACAGCTTCCCTTTTAGCCATCACTTCAGCAAGAAAGGGTATCTGAATTACAGGCCCTTACGGCAGTGGAGCCTTTCATCATCTTTCATGCGGACAGGGTGTCCCTCAGGACCAATTCCACTTTCATGCCAAAGGTAGTATCCAGTGTGGCCTTTAATCAGTCCATTCATTTGCCTACCTTCTTTCCTAATCCACAGAACAAAGGGAAATGGATACTGTACTCCTTAGATGTGCACAGACAACTTAAATTCTACTTGGACAGGTCTAAACCTCAAAGGAAATCTGAACTGCTGGTGGCATTTGCTGCAGGGACAGTGGGGTAGGCTATTTCAAAGCGAACTATCTCTAAATGGATAGGCCATTGCATTCACTTCTACTATAAACACCATGGAAAATTTATCCCACAGGGGATCAGATCCCACTCAACTAGGGCTGCATCTACCTCTACCTCTACAGCCTTTCTCAGAGGCGTACCTACCATGGACATCCTAGAAGCTGCTACCTGGAGTTCTGTACATACTTTCATCAAGCATTACCATTTGCCAATTTTCTCTAAATCCAGAGCTGGCTTTGCCACTGCAGTTTTGCAGGGCCTTATAGCTGGTCCTAATGCTATTTAAATTCCTCCTCCCATCCTTAGCTTTGGGAATCTACCCAAATGTAATGACTGCAACAGTGAAACATGAAGAACTTAGTACAGTTACCATAAATGTAGATGTTCGAGTGTATTCACTGTTGCAGTCCTGGTTACCCTCCCTCCATCCCCTGACTTCGTTTGGCTAAACCTCTTCTCTCCTTTTCAGTGCTTAAAAACTTTTTGGTTTATTTGCTTTTTTGTTTGAGGTATAACCTTGTATATTTATAGATTTAATTGCTTCCCATTAGGGGGGCACCTGACATTTGGGGCAAGAAAAACTGATGTAATGACATCAGCTGCATGTTTTATATTCCTGATGTCATGGAAGAAGAGACGGCAACCGACGCAGGACCCAAAACTTTGTTAAAAAGGCCGACTGAGGGCTACCTGCAAGCAGATAACCCAAATGTAATGACTGCAACAGTGAATACACTCGAACATCTACATTTATGGTAAGTGTACACAACTGTACTTTCCTCATAAAATTTGTGATTTTCTGGGTTTTTCTCAGCACTGTAAAACAAGGTTTTAAATTTTTTTTAAGCATCCTTCTCAGGCGTAAACGTGTATGCAAATATTTTTTGGTTGAGAAAATAATAGCGAATCTGCAGAGAGTTTATCTCAGAAGTCGGTGTTCTCAAGCATTGTGAAGTATAAGTAGCCTTGACATTTCTTTTATTGGCTAATTTCTCCACTTGCTTATTATGTTTTCTGTAACATTTTTCTAACAGCTGGAAGTTCGCTCAGTGCTTTATTTCATAACTGATTCTGAATAATGGTAAACCAAAGTCCTTAATGCGACTGTTGGAACTGTCTGGTGGGAATATCTCCGCTCGCCTGCCTGTTCTGAAAAAAAACACGTTGATTTCCTGGAAATGACGCAGTGCCGCTATTACGAATGAGAGCATCACAAAGTGGAGTCAGTAAAGCGACCAGCAGACTCAGCTGACCAATAAGTGCAGGAATCTCTTTCCCCTTTAGCATAGGTGTATCCTGGCTGGCCGGGGAAAAGCTCTCCTCTCCTTCCATAATTTTATTCTGAATAATGAGTAGTTTTTTTTTTTTTGGTATTAAAAATAGCTGGTGCAGCAGTAGCATTGTCGCCTTACAGCAAGAGGTTATCCCGTTCGATTCTTGTCTGGAGCGCCTTCTGTGTGTAGTCTGCATGTCCTCCCCGCAGTCGGGTGGCTTTCGTAAGAAATGCGTGAATGGGCGTGAATTAGTTGAAGGTTGGGCGTTGAGCTGGCACCTCGGCACCGTAAAAATCTACCGCTAATCATTAGCGGACCGGAGTTCTGCTGTGGTGACCCCTAACGGGAAAAAAGTCCCACCCCCCCTGGTTTTTTGGGGACCCTGGCCCCTTTTTAAATAAAAAATTTTTTGGACCAATAAAGAAAAAAGGAAAAAAAACCCCCCTATTTTAAAACAAGGGGTTTTAGGGGGGCCAAAAACCCCCCCTAATTTTTGGGAAAGGGCTTTCTTTTAAAAAAAAAAATTCCCCCCATTTTACAAAAAAAGCAAAAAAATTACGATCCCTCATAAAATCCTCCAAGGCCAGCTTCGAGAGAAAAATTGCACAGGACACCAAAGACAATCATAAGGCTTTTTTCAATTATGTTAGAAACCTAGGATGCAACTCCCAGACTTGTTCTGAGTTGATTCTAAATGACAAAAAATACACTGAACCCACAGACATCGCCAATATCCTGGCAGACAGGTACAGTGCAAACTTCTCCTCCCCCCCCCCCCCAAAAGAGCAAGTATCTATCCCAGCAGAGGGCTGCCTCCCAAACATCTCTGATGCTCAGGTGAAGGCTGCCCTCTCCAAAGCAAAAACTGCTTCCATGGGACCAGATGGCATCCCAGGGTGCGTCCTACATGAACTCCAAGAGGAATTAATCCCTCAAATAAAACAGCTATACAATCTCAGCCTCACTACAGGTTATGTGACCACAGAATGGCTGCATAGCAACAGTGGTCCCACTCCACAAAGGTGGAGCCTCTACGGACCCTGGAAACTATCGCCCATAAGCCTGACTAGCTTAGTCTGCAAGGCTATGGAGAGGATCATCATGGAGCTCATAAACAAAGACATTGGGGACCTACAGACACTAGATCCTACCCAGTTCGGCTTTGTCAAGGGCAGATCCTGCCTTTTGAACCTGGTTGACTTCTTCGAAACAGTCACCAAAGCCATAGATGAAGGGAAGGTAGTCCACACAGCCTATCTGGACCTTGCAAAGGCATTTGACACAATACCCCACTCGGCATCATAGATAAGCTATCCAGCTTAAATATAAACCCCTATGTCACAAGATGGGTCGCAAACTGGCTCAAAGACAGAACCCAGAGAGTGAGAGTTGCTGGAGCCATGTCAGACTCAAAACCAGTCACAAGTGGCGTCCCACAGGGTTCTGTCCTGGGACCACTCTTGTTCGGTATATACTTTTCCGAGGTACAGGCAAACGTGGGAGGACTATGGCTCACCAAGTTCGCAGACGACTGCAAACTGGGAGCCATAATCAACTCTCCAGCTGACACAAACATCCTTCAAAAAGGTCTCACAGAGACAGATAACTGGTGCCACCACCATGGTCTAAAGCTAAATGCCAAAAAATGTATAGTCATACCCTTTGGCAAAAACAATGTGCCCACAAATTACCACATAGGCGGAAACCCATTAAGTACAGAGAAAGTTATTAGGGACCTGGGGACCCAAGTTAATAGCAATCTCTCCTTTGAAAACCATATTGATTGCCAAAGTGGTTAGAAAGACCTTCTACATAGCCCACCTCATCACGAAGGGTTTCACATCTAGATCAAGAGAGGTAATCATGCCCCTTTATTCATCCCTCATCAGGCCCATCATAGAATACAATGCCCCTTTTGGGATGTTCCTTACCCGACACCTGCAGCAATTAGAAAGACCCCAAAAGTATCTCACCAAGAGGATCAAGGGTCTCAAACAGATGCCATATGCTGCTCGGTTTAAAAAACTCCAGCTCTACTCAGTTGCATACCGCCTACTTCGAGGCGATCTATGCCTGACATACAAAGCTATGTCAAATCCAGAATTAATGGACATGCTCCACCTCAGTAAATCTAAATCCCTTAGAGCCACATGCTCACTTGAACCTCAGCACAGAAATAAATAGAACTTGCTGGAGGGACAGGTTCATAACCCAGAGGCTCCCTTCGCTCTGGAATAGAATTCCAGTTCATGTGAGGCAGAGCACCTCACTGAATCTCTTCAAGAAGAATCTCGATAGGTGGATGGGGGATCGTAGATTTGTCCCAGGGATTACTCCCGTGTCACTATTAGACAGAGGCACAGTAAACTAAACCTTAAAGGGCACAGTATACTCAAATCAAGGGGTGGCGTAAGCCATACAGAATCAGGCTAGGCTTATAATTGCCTCAGGGCAGATAGCCTAGTATGAACCTATAAAATTCCTTTCTTGGAAGACAGCTTCCCTTTTAGCAATCACTTCAGCAAGAAAGGGTATCTGAATTACAGGCCCTTATGGCAGTGGAGCCTTTCATCATCTTTCATGCGGACAGGGTGTCCCTCAGGACCAATTCCTCTTTCATGCCAAAGGTGGTATCCAGTGTGGCCTTTAATCAGTCCATTCATTTGCCTACCTTCTTTCCTAATCCACAGAACAAAGGGAAATGGATACTGTACTCCTTAGATGTGCACAGACAACTTAGATTCTACTTGGACAGGACTAAACCTCAAAGGAAATCTGAACAACTGCTGGTGGCATTTGCTGCAGGGACAGTGGGGAAGGCTATTTCAAAGTGAACTATCTCTAAATGGATAGGCCATTGCATTCACTTCTGCTATAAACACCATGGAAAACCTATCCCACAGGGGATCAGATCCCACTCAACCAGGGCTGCATCTACCTCTACAGCCTTTCTCAGAGGTGTACCTACCAGGGACATCCTAGAAGCTGCTACCTGGAGTTCTGTACATACTTTCACCAAGCATTACCATTTGCCAGTTTTCTCTAAATCCAGAGCTGGCTTTGCCACTGCAGATGTCCTTCATGGATGCATCTGCAGTCATAACAACTGGGTTGTCCTGTCGTCAGGCAGCCCTTCAGTCGGCCGGATTCCAAAGTCCGGGTCCGGCTTCGGCTGATGTCGCACTTCACCCGACGTCATCTCTGTTGGTCTTCGGGTATAAAGGCATCAGCCGACGCCATTTTCCTCAGTCTTTCTTGCGCGTGGCCAAGCAGAAGCTGTTCGCAAGTGCCGGTCGGTCGGATCCAGAGATTACTTCTACCGAATACTACCAAGACTTCTAAAGCTAAGTACCCGTTGGGGACTCTTTCTTGCCTCAGCCGATGTCAGAAAAAGTTAATAATTGTTTAACCTGTGGGAAACAAATACCTCATAAAGATTTCCACTCTTATTGTCTGCCTTGTTTAGGCCCAGCCCACGACGTAGCAGCCTGTTCGCCCTGTGCTTCCTTCAACCGACGAACGCTTAGGTGTCGGTCGGAGTTTGCAGAACAGTTTTTCGGTTCTGATTTTGCGTATATTATGCCGTCGGATCCTCCGACTGCCCAATCTGCCAAAAAACGCAAAGATAAAGACCGACATTCGGTCCGCGGTTTCGGCGAAACCATGGTTAAGCAAACCGCGAGTGTCTCGGTTTCGGCCGAAACCGAGAAAACTGATCAAAGTACAGCTGAATCTATCTCTACAACTGAGGCCCCTGCTACCATTCTGGAATCGGCCTCAGAAACTTTACCCACTACGGTGGTTACCACTGACTTATCAGACACCATCCCCTTGGATGTCTCTACCCCAGCACGTGGTGCTGCTAGGCCTCCAGCAGCCATGTCCATTAAGGCCTTCGCCAGGGCTAAAGCAGCCAAGACTACTAAAACAGTGCCTGTTAAACCCCCCACAACCAGGCCCTCTTCTAGTTCTCAAATGCTTACTTTGGCAGAAGATTTAATTTCATTAATTAGAGGATCTCAATCTCACCCAGACAGGGCCTCTCAGCCCCCTGAGAAGAGTCCCAGGGCAGAGCCCCCTGAGCCAGTTTCCTCTGATGATTCTGCTGATGAATCAGACATAACTGACCAGCCAGAGGCTCCTTTCTCCAATTTTGAAGATTCTGATGCTGAAGAATCCATTCCAGCTGCTTCCCCACCAGAAGAATTCTCCTTTGGGGAAACCTTACATGCCATCAGAGCAATTCCAATGGCAGCAACAGGATTTTTCAGACTCCAGAAAAAGACTTAGGACCTTTCTGCACCTTCCACAGCACAGGCCCTTAGCTATACCTCCTGTTCTCTCTGTGGTGGATGATGCTTTCAATGATGTCTGCTCCGCTCCAGATTCTTTACCCCCAGCCCCTGCCAAACCAGACAGATTTTACAGGGTGCCAGATACTCATCACCACCTTTACAAGGTCCCACTTGCAGACCCTGAAACTATATCTCAGGGTCCCAAGGCAGTAGCCGCGACCATAGCTAAAAACCCTATTCCTTCTGAAAGGGAAGCAAGGTCATTAGACAGATGGGGTAAAAAGGTTTACACTTCAGCTACTCTCTCAGCTAGAGCTTTAAACTGTCAGTTTCACATGATACAATACCAAGAGTTTATGCTTGATCAGTTAACTAAAAAGCTAACCACTGATGAATCTCTTGATAAGAAATATGTATTAGAAATGGTAAATAACATACAACAGGTTAGCAACCATTCCTTAAAATGTGGCTATGATGCACTGGAGGCTTCATTTAGATCAGCCATGACTGGCACAGTGATAAGAAGGCATGCATGGCTAAAGGAACAAGCTTTACCGGATCATGTTAAAGCTAAGTTGCTAGATGCTCCTATGGATAAGACAAGTTTGTTTGGTACACCTGCCCAGCAGGTTATGAAGAAAATGGAAGAAAAGGCAAAATCTGTTCAAACGGTTAAAGATTTCTTGCAGGTTCAACCCCCAAGGTTTAGCAGGAACTGGCCTGCCAAAAAATTGGTCCTTTCCTGACTCCACAAGATCTCAAAGGGGCAGGAATAGACGCTCCAGAGGCAGAAACCAAACCAGAGGAGGTGCCTACAGAGGACGACAGTGGCAAGGTAACAACAGAGGCACAGACACAACCACTGCCACTACATCAACACAACCACAGTGACTTAACCCTAAGTCCGCCTACCAAGGAACAAATAGCAGCTCCTCTAGGCGGAAAGTTAACCTTATTTTCAAAGAACTGGCACTACATAACAAAAGACAAGTGGATTTTACAAACCATAGATCAAGGTTACGGTTCCACTTCCACACTTTACCAGTCAAGAGGAATGCCAAATCTACCTCCAAATCAAAAAACAGAGGCTCTACAACAGATAATGGAGTTAGCAAACATGAGAGCTGTGGAAAGAGTGCCAACAGCAGAGCAAGGAAAGGGGTTCTACTCCAGACTATTCCTAGTTCCAAGAAAGGAAAAAGTTGGAGACCAATTCTCGACCTGTCCACCTTAAATACATACATCATTGTCCCAAAATTCAAAATGCTGACCCTACAGCAACTTCTTCCCATGCTGGGCAAGGAGTGTTGGCTGGTAACTCTAGATCTCAAGGAGGCATACCTGCACGTCCCCATTGACCAATCTGCAGAAGATACCTCAGATTTCTTGCAGGATCAGAGCACTATCAATTCTCAGCATTGCCCTTTGGCTTATCTACTGCCCAGAGTATTCACAAAATGCCTGGCATCAGTAATCGCCCATTGCAGACTACAGGGAATTCAAATTTACCCATACCTGGACGACTGCCTGCTACAAGGGGACAACAAAAGCAAGCTGACAACAGATTTACAAAGGGTCATTTACTTGCTACAAGCACTGGGATACACAGTCAATTTACAAAAGTCAAGGCTGATACCATCCCAAACAAGGACATTCTTGGTGAATTGAACACAGTAAAACAAATGGCATTCCTAACTACAGAAAAACAAAAAGAACTCCCTCTTTACTTCTTGGCACTATCAAAACTGAACAAGTTAACAGCAAGAAAAGTACTGCAGGCCTTGGGCTTCATGGCATCATGCATAATCTTGGTCCCATTTGCCAGACTACATATGAGAAACTACAGTGGTACCTAAAGAATTTATGGTCCCAACACAGACACAGCCTAGAAACAGAAATCCCACTAATTCCATGCTTAAAACAGGAGTTCCTATGGTGGGCTCAGGCATGCCAGTCAAACCCAGGCCTACCCTTTCAGCTGTCAAGCAAGCCAGACCATCACAACAGGCGCTTCAGACCTAGGATGGGGGCCCACATGCAGGACAAATCGTGCAAGGATTGTGGACACAGGATCAACTTCACCTGCACATCAACCTAAAAGAAATGCTGGCAGTAAAACTGGCAATCCAAAAATTCAGACCATTTCTCAAAGAGGGCCAGTTGATGATAAGGACAGACAACACCACAGTCATGTGGTACATCAACAAACAGGGAGGCACTCATTCATACCCCTATGCAGAATGACTTTGGAGCTGTGGACCCTGGCACTCAGCTACAACATCCAGTTACAGGCAATATTTGTACCGGAAAAGAAAATACTCTAGCAGACATATTAAGCAGAACCACATCGGATGCCCACGAATGGAAGCTGCACCGGACATCTTCAAGACCATCTCAAAGAAATGGGGAATGCCTCAGATAGATCTATTAGCATCACCTCTCAATCACCAGCTCAAAAATTCTGCACAAGGACATTCCACCCACTAGCATGGAAAGTGGATTCGCTCTCCTTCAGCTGGAAAGGCCTAACAGCATATGCATTCCCACCTCTTCCCTTGATACACAAAGTACTACTAAAAATCAAGGAAGAACGTCCAAGGATAATCCTGATAGCTCCAAACTGGCCAAGACAACACTGGTATCCACTGCTGAGGAGCATGTCTCGAACAATATGTGGCCAATAGCCCTGATGCCTTTGATGTTAACTCAGAACAACTACAGCATCATACATCCAAACCTAAAAACGTTGCAACTGACTGCATGGAACATCACATAGCAGCAGCTAATCCAGAACTTTCCCAAAGAGTTAAAGACATTATTCTTGAAGCACGCAGACCTTCAACAAGAAGGAACTATGCTGGAAAATGGAAAAGGTTTGTCATTTGGAGTACTGAAAGAGGAAAAGATGTGTCAAACATAGATATGCCTAACATTCTGGAGTATCTGGCGAACTTCTTCATTCAGGCCTGTCCTACTCCTCCATCAAGATACATGCATCAGCTATTTCAGCAGAATACAGCTTTGATCCACCTGTTTTTCACCCTTTGCTCAGGCAGTTCCTCAGAGGAATCAAGAATGTAAAACCTCCAAGGAAACCACCATTACCAGCTTGGGACTTAAACTTTGTGCTAGAAAAGTTGACACTATCACCCTTTGAACCAGCAGCAACAGCAGACCTACAACACCTGTCATGGAAAACTGCTTTCCTACTGGCAATTACTTCAGCAAGGAGGGTTTCAGAACTACAGGCCTTAATGGCAGTGCAACCCTTCCTAATCTTCCACCAAGATAGAGTGTCCATGAGGACTAATCCAACATTTATGCCTAAGGTGGTATCCAGAGTGTCTTTAAACCAGGCAATCCACCTACCTACCTTCTTTCCCAACCCACAAAACAGAGGGGAAAGAATACTGCATACCTTGGATGTACATAGACAGCTACGCTACTACTTGGACAGAACAAAAAGTAGCAGAAAGACTGACCAACTTTTTGTAGCCTATGCAACAGGAAGGGAAGGAAAAGCTATTTCCAAACAGACAATCTCCAAATGGATAGGAAATTGCATACAATTCTGTTACTCCTTCCATGGAAAACCAATTCCACAGAATATAAGACCTCATTCTACAAGGGCAACAGCCACTACCACAGCCTTCTTAGTGGCAACCAAAGACATTATTGAGGCGGCTACTTGGACCTCCGTGCATACATTTGCCAAGCATTATAATTTGCCTCTATATTCCAGATCCCGAGCAGGGTTTGCCACTGCTGTACTGCAAGGGATCCTAAACACACCATAATCTACTTTTATCCTCCTCCCCTAGTTGGCTATGGTATTCTACCCAGTTGTTATGACTGCAGATGCATCCATGAAGGACATAGTACAGTTTTGTACCACCATAAATGTAGATGTCCGAACTGGATAGCATCTGTAGTCAGATTACCCTCCTCCTTCGCCTCTGTGGTACTCCTAGGGTGTTTACCCTCCTAATAGCTAGCTGATGGGGGGGAGTCTTTCATGGTGTATTTGTTTGTATATATGTACATACATGCTTATTTGTGTGTTTACCTCTATCTTTTTGGAAACATTGGCATTTATCCAAATTTTAGCCTTCAAGAGGGCTACTGGCATCTGGGGCAAGAAACACTGAGGAAAATGGCGTCGGCTGATGCCTTTATACCCGAAGACCAACAGAGATGACGTCGGGTGAAGTGCGACATCAGCCGAAGCCGGACCCGGACTTTGGAATCCGGCCGACTGAAGGGCTGCCTGACGACAGGACAACCCAGTTGTTATGACTGCAGATGCTATCCAGTTCGGACATCTACATTTATGGTAGGTACAAAACTGTACTTTTTGCAGGGCCTTATAGCTGGTCCTAATGCTATTTAAATTCCTCCTCCCATCCTTAGCTTTGGAAATCTACCCAAATGTAATGACTGCAACAGTGAAACATGAAGAACATAGTACAGTTGTGTACACTTACCATAAATGTAGATGTTCGAGTGTATTCACTGTTGCAGTCCTGGTTACCCTCCCTCCATCCCCTGACTTTGTTTGGCTATACCTCTTCTCTCCTTTTCAATGCTTAAATGCTTTTTGGTGTATTTGCTTTTTTGTTTGAGGTATAACCTTGTATATTTATAGATTTAATTGCTTCCCATTAGGGGGCACCTGACATTTGGGGAAAGAAAAACTGATGTAATGACATCAGCTGCATATTTTATACCCCTGATGTCACGGAGGAAGAGACGGCAAACCGACGCAGGACCCAAGACTTTGTTAATCAGGCCGACTGAGGGCTAACTGCAAGCAGATAACCCAAATGTAATGACTGCAACAGTGAATACACTCGAACATCTACATTTATGGTAAGTGTACACAACTGTACTTTCCTCATAAAATTTGTGAGTTTCTGGGTTTTTCTCAGCACTGTAAAACAAGGTTTTAAATGTTGAAATACACACAAGGCAAAAATGCTGAGAGAAAAACCACCAAAACCACGATATCTGCACAACAGCAACAGCAAATGAATTTTAATAAAAATGGCGCTGTAGAAGCGCATTCTCCCCACCTTCATCAGGTTTTAAATGTTTTTTAAGCATCCTTCTCAGGTGTAAACGTGTATGCAAATATTTTTTGGTTGAGAAAATAATAGCGAATCTGCAGAGAGTTTATCTCAGAAGTTGGTGTTCTCAAACATTGTGAAGTATAAGTAGCCTTGACATTTCTTTTATTGGCTAATTTCTCCACTTGCTTATCATGCTTTCTGTAACATTTTTCTAACAGCTGGAAGTTCGCTCAGTGCTTTATTTCATAACTGATTCTGAATAATGTTATGAGTAGTTTTTTTTTTGGTATTAAAAATAGCTGGTGCAGCAGTAGCATTGTCACCTCACAGCAAGAGGTTCTCCCGTTCGATTCTTGTCTGGAGCACCTTCTGTGTGTAGTCTGCATGTCCTCCCCGCAGTCAGGTGGCTTTCGTAAGACATGCATGAATGGGCGTGAATTAGTTGAAGGTTGGGCATCGAGCTGGCACCTCGGCACTGTAAAAATCTACCGCTAATCATTAGCGGACCGGATTTCTGCTGTGGTGACCCCTAACCGGGAAAAGCCAAAAGAAAAACATTAAAAATAGCTATTGTAAATGGCAAGCATAGTAATAGGGCTAAGTAAGGTTAAGTAAACTAAATTGGAAGTAGATGCTTTGATACGCTGAGATAGAAATCACTATACAGAACCTGTTAATCTACTGCAGTCTGTAAGAAAGGAAACAACTTCTAACCATATGCATGCTTATATCCATTGCTGTTTATGGTCTATATACAGTTATTGTGCAACTGTTTATAAATAGTGCTGGATTGCTGACACTGAACTGAACTGTTTTCTAATAGGTTATACTGTATCTTTCTAACTGTTCTTGCCTATATGTAGCCTTAAAACTTTCACTCATTCGTTATCTTATACTTTACCCTTTTACCGGTGTAGGGCTCTACCCTATCTGCTCCCCCCAGTACACTTAACTAGCATAACACATTCTACCTTTAAATTCCTTCCCTGTTGCTTTCCACTTTCCACCCTTCACTTTGTATGTACTCATCATCTGTTTCACTAACATATGTCACCCTAATCACTTCTCTCTTCTTCCTTCCCTCTCAACCAACAAATGTAACTCTTGTTTTCCTCTTTTTCTAGGCTATATTAAAGACTCGGTAACAATGCAGAAGTGGAACAACACTCAAGCGTTGCCTCACGGTTCCCTAAAACCTTATCCACAAGCTTTTAATAGTTATATGTACAATACAGTAGTGTTAAACTACTTAATTGCACCAGTACCAGGTGTAGCACATCAATGATCCCCTGCAGTTTAATTTTTTCCTTTTCTTTTATGTAGTAATGTATGGCCCCTACTTGTAGCAGCATCGTATTTTAGTAGCCTCAGGTTCCAATGCATTTTTCTAAAGTTATACCCAGTGAACAGTAGCTAGACAATTCAATTTGGTTAGCAGAGATAAAGTGCTAAAGTGTTGTCTCTGTGCTACTTAAAAAAAATTAATCAGCATTATTGATACCAAAAGAAAAACAATCAGGAAACCTTACTGATAGAATTGTGACTATCTTCATGTTACGATTCAATATCACTTTTAAAACAGACATAAAGTTTGGGAAACATGGATTCACAGAAAAACATTCACAAATCGACAAAAATACCTAGAACTAAGGAAAAAAGCCAAAAAACAAATCAAGCTTGATTAAAAAAAAAAAAAAAAAAACACTACACCAACACTCAAACAAAACACAAAAATAACCCACAAAAATTCTGGTCCGCCATCAATAAAATTTTGCAACCAGGAAAAATTGGTACCCCTTACTGTCTCTATAGTTGCTGGTTTTTGGGCATCACCACACAATTTAATAAATGCTTAGCCCTCACAAATAACTGCTCCTCACTTCCTCCAAACCTCTCACCTACAGCCCAGTATAACAACTTCTCTACAACCAATCCCAACAAATACTATAAAAAATTCCTAAATACACTCAAACTCATTACACTTGCAGCAAATAATTTACCATCTGAATTCATCAAAATTGCAGCCGATTCCATTTCAGTCCCAGACTCTATACTAATCAGTTGATCCATATCAGAATGCCACATACCCTCCATCTGGAAAACATCTTGTATATTACCACAGTATAATGAAAAGAACTCTACAGAACTGTCAAACTACCGTCCTGTTGTCATTCTATCTCCTTTATCAAAAAGTCTAGAAAAATGCATTCATTCACAAATCCTACATTATCTCTTAGACAACAAACTTCTGGAAACACTCAGCATGGTTTTTGCCCTTATCACAGCACTACAGCAGCCCTTCTCAGCTTCACCAATACCATTAACTATCACCATAACAAAGGTAAACTCATTTCGTATATCTTTCTAGATCTCTCCAAGGCTTTCGATACAATTTCCCACAATAAACTCTTATCTGCACTTTCCAATCTTATTTTGAGCTACTCCATTGTTACACGGTTCCAAAACTATTTTTCAGGTCGTACTCAAGCAGTAAAATGGCAAAACATCCTATCTCCATTTCTGCTCATTACTTTACAAGTTCTCAAAGGCTCTATACTTGGACCACTTCTTTTTACCATATTTATCAACAACCTTCATACTGCCACCTCACATGCCACATTAGTGCAGTGTGCAGATGATTCAGCCCTAATCTGCTCTGCCCTGTCACTCCAGCAACTTTGAAAAATAACACCAGAATCCTTTACTGCAGTTGACAACTGGCTAGCTAGTTCTCAGCTCATTCTTAGCCCAAACAAAACTAAACTGATGTTGTTTCACCCCACCAAAGCCACTACTCCCACAACCCCTTTCACTATCACTTCTAATAGCAATACCTACATTACTCCTGTCACCCAAACTGAACTTCTAAAGGTCATCATTGATCAAAACATGAAATTTGATATGCACATTGCCCAAACAATAAAGTGGATAAAAAACTTGGAACACTATACAGGTGAAATAAACACCAAACCAACAATATCAAAACAATTATTGCTAGAACCCACCTAGTCTCTACACTTCGCTGTGCATCCCCCATTTTCACTAACCTTAAATCTGACTTAACTAAACTAAGCTGCTGTTAGAAGAAAGTAGCAAAATTCACAACCAGTTTTGCTTATCAATCTCATCACTGCCAGGCCCGTAAACAAATATCCTGGTTAGAACTACCAAATCTGCTCACCCTCAACCAGCTCACAGTGGCCCATCAAATAATTCACCAAACTGAAAAAAACACCAACCCTTCAAAACATATATTGTTCCAATACTCAAGCAAACACATGCTAAGATCCAGTAATAAATCACTAATTAACATAATCAGAAGTTAAAGCAATGCTGGAGAGTCTCTATATTCCAACTTCATTGCTAAAACCATCTGCCCCTTAACATTAGAACTACAGCCAACAAAATAACATTTAAAAATCTTCTCAAAACACACTTGGTAAGTTCATGGATTTCTGCATGTTCCAATCCAAACTAAACAACCCACTTTTACTTCACACTACCAGTATTTTACTTTATTTTTATTCTTCATACCTTCTCTGTCTATTCTTCCTGCCTCCTGTAAGATTCCTCACTCTCTCTAATATGACAAACTTCCTTTTTTATTCTTTATGCATGACCATTTATCTGTTGCAATATTGCTTGTAAAAATATTTTTTCTTGTTATATTTCTTGTAATGTTTTAAAATTGTAGTGGAGCTTTTCTCCCCGGACCTCCACTTCGCTGAAAGTAGACCTGTTTGGACCTTCAGACTTTCCCAGTAAACAAATTTTAAATAAATGAAATAAATTGTTGTGGCAAATTAGTGAGGACTGACTTCACAAAATAATGACAATGATTTGAGTTTCATAAATTATATCCTTCACACAATACATGGTAACACAAGACCGTTTATTGTAGCAACTTTCTAAGGTTATAAAAGTACTATTTAAAATGTGTCCCTACTTGAGGCTTTGTCCCTCCATTATTTTTGGCTTTGTCCACATTTTCTGCACTAAGACATTAAGAGCTACATTGGTAACTCCAGAGGTTTTCTCCCCGGGCCTCCACTGAAAACAGATTCTTGCCCAGTTGGATTATCCTGGTAAACAAAAGTAAATAAAATAAAATTACTGAAACAGACCTGATTAAGTGAAGCTTACAAGCAGCAGTTTAAAAAAAACAGCGGACTTGCGCGGTGACATTACACAGTGGTGCAAACATCTAGGATGTGCTTAAGGTGCGGAGGAGGTGGAGAAACTCACAGCTGCTTCATGTGGGGTCTTCGTACGCGGGGAGATAATTGGGGGCTCCCCGGAGTCAGTGGGGGCCTAATAGCCAATAAAAAAACTTTTAAAAACCTATTCAAAATATGTCTAGCAAGTTAAGGGATTTGTGCATGTTCCAACACAAACTGAACAACCCACTTTTACTCCCCCCTGCTTACTACCAATATTTTCTTATTTTTATTCTTTCTACCTCCTCTATTTATTCTTCCTGCCTCTTCTAACAAATTTCTCACCATTTCTAATATGACAAACTTCCTTTGTTGTTCTTTATGCATGACCATTTATCTGTTGTATTATTGCTTGTAAAATTATTTTCTTATATATCGTGTCTTCTTCTTTCAGCTGCTCCTGTTAGGGGTCGCCACAGCAGATCAACTGTTTCCATTTCTTCTTGTCTTCTTCATCTTGCTCTGTCACACCAACCGCCTGCATGTCCTCTCTCACCACATCCATAAACCTTATCTTAGGCCTTCCTCTTTTCCTGTTACCTGGCAGCTTCATCCTTAGCATCTTTTTACCAATATACTCTGCATCCCTCTTCAGCACATGTCCAAACCAACATAATCTTGTCTCTCTGGCTTTGTCTCCAAACCTCTAATATACTTATTCCTAATCTTGTCCATTCTCGTCACACCCAGTGCAAATCTTAACATCTTCACCTCTGCCACGTCAAGCTCTGACTCCTGCCTTTTTGTCAATGCCACTGTCTCCAACCCGTATAACATAGCTGGTCTCGCTACCCTCTTGTAGACCTTCCCTTTCACTCTTACTGGTACTAGTCTGTCACAAATCACTCCTGACACTCTTCTCCACCCACTCCATCCTGCCTGTACTCTCTTCTTCACCTCTCTTCCACAATCACCATTATTCTGAACTGTTGATCCCAAGTACTCATTCACCTTACCCACCTCTACTCCCTGCATCCTCACCATTCCTCTGTTCTCCCTCTCATTCACACACATATATTCTGTCTTAGTCCTGCTGACCTTCATTCCTCTTCTCTCTAGAGCATATCTCCACCTCTCCAGGGTCTCCTCCACCTGTTCCCTACTCTCACTACAGATCACAATGTCATCTGCAAACATCATAGTCCACGGGGACTCCTGTCTGATCTCGTCTGTCAACCTGTCCATCACCATTGCAAATAAGAAAGGGCTCAGAGCTGATCCTTGATGTAATCCCACCTCCACCTGAAACGCATCCGTCACTCCCACTGCAGACCTCACTGCTGTCACACTACTTTCGTACATATCCTGTACCACTCTTACATACTTCTCTGACACTCCCAACTTCCTCATACAATACCACAACTCCTCTCTAGGCACCCTGTCATATGCTTTCTCTAAATCCACAAAGACACAATGCAACTCCTCCTGACCTTCTCTGTACTTCTTCATCAACACTCTCAGAGCAAACATCGCATCTGTAGTGCTCTTTCCTGGCATGAAACCATACTGCTGATCACTAATCACCACTTCCCTTCTTAACCTAGCTTCCACTACTCCTTCCCATAACTTCATACTGTGACTGATCAGTTTAATCCTTCTGTAGTTACTACAGCTCTGCACATCACCCTTATTCTTAAAAATCGGTACCAAAACACTTTTTCCATTCCTCAGGCATCCTCTCACTTTCCAAGATTTCATTAAACAATCTAGTTAAAAACTCCACTGCCATTTCACCTAAACACCTCCATGCTTCCACAGGTATGTCATCTGGACCAACAGCCTTTCCATTCTTCATCCTCTTCATAGCTATCCTTACTTCCTCCTTGCTAATCCACTGCACTTCATGATTAACTATCCGCACATCATCCAACCTTCTCTCCCTCTCATTCTCTTCATTCATCAACCCCTCAAAGTACTCTTTCCATCTGCTCAACAGACTGTCCTCGCTTGTGAGTACATTTCCCTCATTATCCTTTATCACCCTTACCTGCTGCACATCTTTACTAGCTCAGTCCCTCTGTCTAGCCAATCGGTACATGTCCTTTTCTCCCTCCTTAGTGTCCAACCTTTTATACAACTCTTCATATGTCTTATTCTTTGCCACCTCTCTCTTTGCCATGCACCTCATCTCCTTATACTCTTGTCTACTTTCTTCATCTCTTTGACAATCCCACTTCTTCTTCTCCAACCTCTTTCTCTGTGTACTCTCCTGTACTTCTTCATTCCACCACCAGGTAATGTAATGTTTTAAAATTGTAGTGGTGCTTTTCTTCGTGGGCCTCCACTCCTCTGAAAGTGGACCTGTTCAGCCCAGTCGCACTCTCCTGGTAAACAAATGTTAAATAAAATAAGTTCTTGTGGCAAATCAGTAAGGACTGAATTCACTAAATGACAGTCATTTGAATTTCAGATGTCATATCTGTCAGAAAATGCATGGTAACACAAGACCGTTTATTCTAGCAACTTCCACAAAAATATTAAAATGTGTCCCTATTTTTGAGGCCTTGTCTCTCCATTATTTTGGGCTTTGTCCAGATTTTTTGCAGTAAGAAGTTGAGAGCTACGTAGGTAACTCCTAAGCTTTTCTTCCCAGGCCTTCGCTGAAAGCAGGGTCTCGCCCTGTCAGACTATCCTAGTTAACAAAAGTAAATAAAACAAAATTAAAAAAAAAAAAAAATACAGCTAACTTCCCTGGCTTGTCTGGCTGCTGTAGCCAATCAGGTCCCTTGCTTTACTGAAACAGACCTGATTTGAGTGCATCTTACAGGCAACAGTTAAAAAAAAAAAAAAAAAAAGCAGACTCGTATGATGATGTTACACAGCTGTGCAAACGTTTAGGTGGAGCTGAACAAGGCACATAGGAGGTAGAGAAACGCACACCTGCTTCATGTGGGAGCCGTCGTATGCGGGGAGATAATCAGGGGCTCCCATCGGCCGTGGGCTCGGCAGGAGCCTAACGCAGGCTATGCAGCTGATATCAAAACCCCAGGCTTCACAACAGGGTTTCCCCTCCTCTTCTGATACCTCCCCAGAGTATCCCACTTGGGAAGAGGACATGCAAGAGGAAGCATATCGATTCCCCTGAGTCAGTCACCGAGGACACAGATTTTGATGAGGCAAAGGGTCCCCACAGTTAGATCCTGAAACGGTGGCTGGAAGTCCAGCAACCCTTTGGAGGAATCTGTACTGCTGGAAGTTTGTGGTACCGGCCTGTCTACTACTCGGGTACCCCCAGCCACTGTACTGTGTGTGTGTGTCGAGAAGCGCTACATGTAGCAATGGGCAATCTGTTCTAACTGCTTTATCTTAGCAATGCATATTCTGGGGAAGACTAACATACTAGCAGACAAACTGTGCAGGTGCATTCTGTTACCTCACGAATGGTCCCTCAACCAGAAAGTAGTGGACATGATTTTTCGGAAGTGGGACCAGCCTTGCAGTGATCTCTTTGCTGCTCCCCTAAATAACAAGTGCAGCAGCTACTTTGCCTTTATTCCCTCACAGGGGGAGTCACCGATAGGCCCCCCAGATTACTGTATGCTTATCCTCCAATCCCTCAGATATCAAAATTCCTTCAGAGCGCTGCCAGGTTGAAGAGCAAGGTCACTCTCATTGCTCCCTTTTGGCCTTGGCAAATTTGGTTCCCCCTTCCTGTGGCCTCATTTGATCCATCAACCCTGGATTCTGGTCCCAGTTCCTGACCTCTTGTCTCACCCGACAGAAATGGTTCATCCGGATCTTCCATAGCTCAAGCTGACAGCATGGTTTCTCCATTTCCAGTAATAGACAGACAGCCTATGCTTTCCTTCCCGGTTCAATAAATTCTATTATCTTCCCTTAAACCATCTACGAGGAAAAACATATGCTAGCAAATGGAAATGATTTGTCCATTGGACACTTGAAATTGATGTGGATTCCTTTTCTGCACCAATTCATGCTATCCTGGACCATTTGTTGTTGCTTTTTGATTAAGGGGCCATTTCGTATACATTAAAGGTTCAGTTAGTAGCAATTCCCAGTTTTCATGTCTGTCTTGATGGCTCTTCCCTTATTTCATATAAACTTTGTAAGACCTTTCTATGTAGAATACTTCTGTTGAGGCCTTCAGTTAAAGATCCTACTCCACCGTGGGACTTAACTCTGGTACTGCAAGCTTTGGTTCTTTTGCCATTCGAACATGGAAATACTTTGGATCTCAAGTTCCTGTCTTGGAAGACTTCATTTTTGGTGGCCATTACTACAACCAGATGAATTTCAGAAATTCAGGCTTTATCACTGAAATCTCCATACCTAATTTTTCATAAAGATAAAGTTAATTTGTGAACTAACGCATCCTTTTTTGCCGAATCTATCAACCTTCCAGTTTTTTTTCCCAAATTATACAAACAGTGGCGAATATTTGTTGCATTCACTAGATGTGCATAGACAAGTATGTTTCTACTTACACAGAACAAAGGACTTCAGAAAATCAGATCAGTTATTTGCTTCTTTTGGAGAAAAGAAATTGGACAATCCACTGTCTAGAATTTCCTTAGCTAAATGGCTCACTAATTGTATTTCTTTCATTTGTGATAAACTGAATTTGCTCCTCGCTAAGCAGTTGTATGCTCATTTTACATGATCCATATCCGCTTCTTCAGCATTTCATTCAAGTGCCCTATGGATGATATTTGTGCAGCAGCAACTTGGGCTTCACCTCACACCTTCATATCTCATTACAATCTAGACTTAGTTTCTAGAAATAAGGCATTGTTTGGCTCAGTGGTGCTTAGGAATATCCTGCCTTGAGGCTACTCTTGGATTATAGTAGCTGGTGATGCTGCCCCATCTGTTGAGGTCAGAATGAAAATTGACATCATCAGATAAAGAAGTTGTATTTACCATGACTTTCCATCTGTGTTGTCCAGTTTTCATTCCTCCTTGACTCCCCACCCACCAACCCCCATCCAATGTCTGAAGAGCGAGTGGATAGAGCCAGTCTTGGGGCCTTTCTTTGCCTTTAGAAGTCCAGATATAGCTTTGTGCTCCATTATCTGCTATATTTCTGCTTAAAATTGTTTTCTGTATGAGTAAAATGTTGTCTTTTGCTCTAATTTGTAAACAAGATCTGGGATAATGGGGGTTGTGCATTCTGGGTAAGAGAGAAGCTTGAGAGTTCAAGGTTACCACAAGCTTTTATAACGGCCGAGTCAGATCCAAGACCATCAGTCGAGGAGAATGAAAATTGGGCAACACAGATGGAACTTTAGGGGTAAGTACATAACTTCTTTTTCCTACACACAGATTGGTTCATCATTACCCATATTTATAGGACACGATAAGCTGAAATATTTAGGAATTTGGATTAGGAAAAATTCTGTTATGGCAGCTAAGGATATGTGTGAAGAGACTAAACAAAAGATAATACAAAGTGATAAACTGAAATCTGTTGTTTATGGATAAGGATAGTAAGATGTAAGCAGTGAAATGTTTCTGGTCCATTTAGTTGTACATGCAGGTCAGGCATATTTTTGTCAATCAGAAGAGAAGTTGTGGGCAATAATTAATAGAGTTGAAGAAATGTATCAGTGGGGCAAGAGTTAAATGGGATGATTTGATCTTTCCAATAGAACAAGGTGGTTTAGGATTACCTGATTTGAATGGATATTTTAGAGAGAGACAAGGCTCATATATATAACACGCAGAAAGTTATAATTCAAAGTGTAAATGGCTCATGAAGCAGGTGGGAAGTTCAAGAAATAGAGAGTGGGATTTTTAGATGCAGATCCTTACTGTGAATGATAACCGGAGAGAATATTATATTCATAAAATAGCAGAAGGTGTTCTAAGATAAGCCAGCACGAGAATGGGGAAAGGAGATTTTGCCAATAGAGACTACTGCAATTCCAGAGTTCGGAAAATAGGCAAGAGGGGATTGGAATTTACAGGCATAGGGTCATAGTGGGAGCAAATAACTAGAGATGGAAAGGTAACAGAGTGAGATAAGGCCAAGAAGATGTTTAGACTGCAGGTTAGAGTCTGCCTTCTGTACTAGGGATTGATACCAGAGTATAGGCAGAGAGAAAGGGTTAGGGGAATCCTAAATGAAAAGCTTTCTCCGATAGAGTTTATAGTTGAATTTGGAACAAAAGCTGCTGTTGAAAAGGGGATAATTAGGGCATATAAAATACTGCATGATAAGTATAAGAACCAATCAGAGAAGGACATAAAAGACTGGGAAGAGAGACTGAAAAAGCTGTTTACAGGGGAACAGTGGGAGGACATATGTGTGGCTTCTAAGTATGCAACTAAGTCCAGAAGGTTTAGAATTTTTGCTAGGAAATGGTTGCATGTGTATTTTTATATCACAAGCAGACATGAAAGATTTTTTTCTTCAGGTAGATAGCAAATGGAGAGTTGTGATGGGGAAAAAGAAGATAATTGGGAACATGCGTCTTGCAAGTGAAATGAGTTGGCTGACTTTAAAAATTCCTTAGAGTACTCTGACAGAAATATTGAGTGAGCAAATGGTTGTAACTTAGGAAAATATTCTTTTGAGCTGGGACACAGGATCTGAATTGCCTAGACAAAATAAGGCTTTAAGTTTAATTTACTTGGCTTTCAAAAAAGCAATTACTAGAAAATGGAAATCAGTCTAAACCAATGGTATTTGAAGTATTGACTATTATAAAAGATATAAAAGAACTAGTATATGGATCTTTAGAAAGGGAAGGTGCAAACTGCATAGAAACAAATGGAAATTATGGGAATAATGCATGCAGAATAATGTTAATCAGGAGGAGTGAGGTTTAAGGAAGGCAGGAATTTGAGCAAGTTATATAATACTGGAAACCAAGAACCAAAGCGAAAAGGACTACACCACCAGGACGGACCAGTCCAGGAATGAAGTTCCACAAAAAAAACACCACGTTGATAAAACACAGGTTTATTTAGCGCTTTTGTTGGATTAGATCCACTGACTTCATCACTTATATAATACTGGACTGATTATAGTTATAAAGAAAGAAAAAAAAATGTGGTGTGAAATGTATGTAAAAAGGAAGTAGTGTTAATATGGGTTCTTTTCTGTTAATGTATGTTTGCCTGTGTCTTAAGTGATAATTAGATAAAGGTATTTAAAAAAGTAACCTTAAACAGTATACGGGTTAAGTCAGTTAGGGATGAGATGTATAGGTCATGTTATATGGTCCGAAAGTTCAAACCAGATGTGGAGAAAGCTGTCTTGAGATTATTTTTTTAGTGATGTACCATAAAGTTTACTCTATGCCTATCAGGTGTACATTGTAGTATTTAGTAAATTATTTCAGTTTCATTTGGGAATATGGTCCTGGATTACAGTGCAAGAAATGAGCTTTGAAATTCTTAAACAAGAATTGAAGTATCTTGTGAATAAGTCAGTCACATTATATGTTAATCTCATTCAGAATAGTATTGGTACTGTGATGAATGCAGGAATGCAAAAAAAAAAAAACCGTTGCTTAAGAATCATGAATTGGTGGAAACAAACCAAAAACTGCTGCAGAATATCTTGTACATAGCGCCACTGAAAATGAAGAGTTATGTTGAGAATGTGTGAAAATTCCACAATTACCTCTGAACAGAGAGACTGTTAAACTCTTACAGCAGAGTATTATTTGTGATCCAGAAATGTGAGTAGTTCAAGATGTAGCAGTGAAAGGGTGGCTAAAGCAGAAGTCTGCTACAGAAAAATAAATGTATACATTTTTTGTTTAAAGAGGATACCATCTCTAAACAGGTTCTGATGTTTAAAGTTGCAGTAACTACTCGGCTATGGAAAAAAAAGTATCAAAATACCATGTATGCATAAGTCATACTAAGTGAATTATGAATTGTAAAGCAAGGGCGTGTGATATATTAATGTAGAGTAACAAAGAAGTTAGGGGATATGCAGTGTTTGTGTGTGTGTATGCAATTATATGTAATAGACTCTTCTGTGTGCAGTATAGGCAGAGACAGTAGTATTACAGATAGCTGCTTGTGTACATATATAAGAAGACTGTGAATATATGTATTTGTATTCTGCTAATCAAGTTACTTACGCATTTATTATAACCTTGCCCCCCCTCCAAAGGAAATTAATAAAAAAAAAAAACAGATCTGATACAAATTGTAAATGTTAAAAATGTACATTTTGATTGTATAATCCAAAAATGTGACCTGTTGACTGTTATGCTAAGAAAAGTTAAGTAAACAAGCTGGCTCTATATTTCTATAGACTACATGGAGGGGGGGGGGCTCCCATAAACTTCAGTGTAACAGTGTTTAAAAAAAAACCTCTGTATGCTATAATGGCTGACTACAATATACATATTAAAAAAAAAAAACAAAATAAACACAGACCATCATAATCAAGCAATGCCAGGAGAAACAAGCCTTACATTAAAATAGTAGGCAAAATGTCTCTCTTTCACATCAGTAGAGGAAAGGAAAGTAAAACAGGCAAAGTTAAAAATGCAAAAATACAGAAAACTAGCCTATAAAAACTCACCACTACCTAAAGAAAGCACTATACCCTCAAGGGAACATTAGTACAGCTTCAGTATTCATAAAACAAAGAGCAGGGAAAACAGCTATTTAGAACACTGGGAATCTGTAACCCCCCGCCCCCCCAAAAAAAATAATAATTTAACCTTGTTGCTGCACCTGTTTTATTGATAAAACCTATTTGAAGTCTTACTATGCCAAAAAAAAAAAAAACACTAGCATACTACTGCAGTCAGCTGAAATAGCTGAAAATAGTATTTTGCACTCTTCACTGTGAAACTTGTTTCCAGTACTGAAAGTACCACAGATTTAATTTATTACATCCTTATATGGGTCCCCTTTAGATTATCGAACAGCCAGAATGTCGAACCGCATATGGCTGAGACAAAAACATTTTTTTAGGACATCGAACCATTTGCATGGAGATCGCCATAGGGAAAAAATCACATTCACTTCAATGTAAGTGCAATCTCGGAGTTGGTATATTTATGTAGCAGGAGGTGTGGGGTTGGAAGGTGCAGGGGTCATAAATAGCCCCCCCCCCCCCACTGCAGCAAAAAAAAAAAAATGTTTTTTTATTTAGGTTTCGATGTTTTGAAGTTTCATGTATATGGTCTTGGCCATGTGCGGTTCGATGTTCCAGCAGTTTGACAATTTGAAGTAGACACCCCTGTGTGTATATGTGTATGTATATATATATATATATATATATATATATATATATATATGTGTGTGTGTGTGTGTGTATATATATATATATATATATATATATATATATATATATATATATATACACAAAGTATTAGTGCACAGTCCCTTTTGGGCACAAAGACAAACACAATATTCATGCAACAAAAGAATAAACAGCACTCTCATTTGCTGAAGAGTCATTGTTTTATTCCAAAGTAAGACCACAGTTCCCAAGAATGCAGACTGGCGATTAGTTTCGTAAAGGTGCTATTTGAATCCATCCTTCCATCCATAACCCCATTTTTCACATTTTTGCAGATGGGGTCAGGCTGTCGCATTGTTTCCATCACCTAGAGCCAATATTCACACTGCCAGGTGGATGGCCCTGCCATGGTTGCTCATCCGTACAGTGGCATAATTAGAGTTTGTGCCAACTTGGACTGTCTTTTTTTCCGCCCCTCACCCTCACAAAGTCATGGTCAAATGGGCCCCCCCCATATACAGCCCTCCCTCTCTGCAGCCATTCCAGTCTCCTATTGCTTGGCTATTTCTCCCCGTTTACCATAAATACTGTGATGTGCATATTGCTTTATGCTTTACTTCTACAATGATTATTTGGATTTCATTTAAAACTTTTATTTTAAATTTTATAGCACAACTACTGAGACATCTGCTAAACAAAACAATATAGTCTCACAATGAAAACAGACTTGGAATTAAAACTTCTCTGCCCTTGAAACTCTCATTCATTGAAACAGCATTGAAACCCACATTCAAAGAAAATGCATCTGGCCAGTTGCAGATGCTTACCTTTGAGCTGCTTTCAAATCATAAGGCCATGCAAACGTAACGTGTTCTTTGATTCACCTTCCTGATTGTATTAAATTATATTCATTGTATAATACATTTGTTAGAGCGTGTTTTGAACATTTTTCCAGTAAGCAATGAAACAAAATGTATGAACCAATGATGACAAAGCTGCCCAATTCAGAAAATTTCCATCGTAAAAATTTACTCAAACTTCTGACTTTACAATCCATCAATATCAGTAAATATGCACAATCTCTGCAGAAGTAAAAATCAGACAATTCCAGATTGGAGAGATCTGTAACTACTGAAGAGGTTGCTGCTTGGAAACAACTTTATATTTCATTCTTTCATCTACAAGTAAAATGCATGTTGCCTTTGAAGAATAAATTGCCTATGTTACATTGCAATATTATTAGCTTATCATTTTTTTTTTAATTTGCAATAGGGAATGGCTGGCAAACTGTTAAGAGGTTCATAGTTACTAGGTATCTCCTCCAAAGAAGGACATTCTCAGGACTGCAACATCCGCCCACTTTAAAGTACAACACAGCACAGTATCCCCAGTCCATCTACATAATGTGGGAGTAGAACCTACAGCCTTCTGCATCAAAAGCAAGTATTTTACCTGTTATGCTACTAACAATGCAAACAGACTTGGCATAAGTAGCACTAAATTTTATTCCCCTGAAGCTCTCAGCTCCTTGTACAATCCACCTGAAACTCAACTATATGTCTCAAGTTTCAGCGCAAGAAGTTTGATTTTGGGGGTGGGGGGACGACAAACGCCCAAAACTAAGGACACATTTTAAACATTGTTTGTATAATCTTAGAAAGTTGCTAGAATAAAATGCTTTGTGTTACAATGCATTCATGAAAGATAGGAAGACTGAAACTTAAATGGCCATCATTATTTAGTGAATTTACTTCTCACTGATTTGCCAGAAAACCAGGAACAAACCAAAAGTATAAGCCAAACATTCCAGGCATTCTGTGATAACTGGAGAGTTGAGAGATATGGACTCAACTCCCTGAATTACAAGTGGTGGTATGGGTAGAGAATTCAGGCTCTTGTTTCTTGTACCTAAGGTAGTTTGAGCCTGAGTAACACTAACCACCATGTATACCTAACTGGGGCATTTTACACACAAATACCTGACCTATTGAATCCACACACACAGCCTTGACCCACTGAATGTACACACACACACAGCTTACCCATTGAATGCACGCAAACACACACACACACACACACACACACACACACACACACACACACACACACAGCTGACCCATTGAATGCACACAGACACGCACGCACAGAGCTGACCCATTGAATGTGTACACACACACAGTTGACCCACTGGATGGATACACACACACACACACACACACACACACACACACACACACAGCTGACCCATTGAATGCACACACATATATGTACACACACAGCTGACCCATTGAATGAGCACACACACATGCACACAGAGCTGACCCATTGAATGCACGTACACACACACAGAGCTGCCGTTGAAAGCGCGCACACACACACACACACACACACACATGCATGTGCTGACCCATTGAATGCACACACACACACAAGCAGAGCTGATCCATTGAATGCACACATACACACACATCTGACCCATTGAATGTGCGCGCACACACACGCACACACACCTGACCCATTGAATGCACACACACGCACACACAGCTGACCCATTGAATGCCCACACACACACCTGACCCATTGAATGCACATGCACACACACACTGCTGACCCATTGAATGCACACACACACACACACTGCTGACCCACTGAATGCACACACAAACTGCTGTCCCGCTGAATGCACCCACACACTGCTGTCCTGCTGAATGCACATTGCTGACTCATTGAATGTTGTAAAATATACACCCACACACCCATTGAATGCTGTAAGCTGTCCCACTGAATACAGACACGCACACTGCTGACTTATTGAATGCTGTAAAATATACACCCACACACCCATTGAATACTGTAAAAATTCCAGTTACTTAAATTCCGGTACTGTTAACAGTGAATTAAATGCTGTGCTGAAAATCCTTACTTGGTGAAGAATATTTTGATTCCGACACTTGTTAGCAGCAAAATGTGCGCGGGTGGACAGGAAGCTGTACTGTATTTAAAATTGCGCAGGCTGACAGGAACAGGACATCTAACACATGCACAGACGTGATGCGGCCAGACTATGAGATGGTTCGTTTTTGTTTTAATTAAACTATTAAAGTATCCCAAAAGTGCTGCCCGTATGACCCCCCCCCCAGCTACATCCATACCATACACACACACACACACACACACACACACACACACACACATTTAAGGCTAATTTAGACTAAGCAATTCTCCCATTCCTACCCTGTTATATCTTTGGGCCTAAGGCCTACACTTTCTGCTTCTTTCCTTGATTGGTGTTGGTACCTCATGTTAGATCAAAAGAGTGCTGTAATTTACTATGTATAGAGAAGTCAAACAGGACTTCAGGAAGTGTTAAGGGCATAAATTACCCCCACAGGATCTGCATGATTTTTGTTTAATATGTTTGGAAACATCTCTACTTATCAGTGACCACTCCATTTGTAAGGGATTCAGTGCCAGAACTTTAACTGATTGATGTGACAGATTGGTTGTTAAGGGATTATCCAGTCTGATTTGCCACCTGTGGGCTTATCAGTTCACCCTCCCTCTGACAAGGAGAAAAAAGGAAAGCAGCGAAGCCTTCCTTATTAAAGATATTCTCTCCAGCTAAGACTCCAGGGTTGAGGAGTCAGCAGTAGGCAGAGTACACATCCACTGCATCATCTCCTCCATGTCCCAAGGTTTTTTCTCCCAGGTTTTCCCCTTCTTGGCACAGGTTATCATTGCTGAAACTTTTCCTGCACCAAGGTGGACTCTATTCCTTAATGCCAAAGAGGTACTTTCTGTTTGGAAGAAGAGTAGTTGAAACTGATTTCTTCCAGATCTTTTCCTGCTTTCCTAGGTCTCTCAGGAGCCGCACTCAGCTTGATTGAGAGCATAAGATGTTAGCCTTTGTCAAGGCCCAGGTTCAGTGCAGCTTCATCTCTGCCCAAACAGTTCTTACTTCAGGCCAAGGTTTAACTCAGACTCCACCACTTTCCTTTCCTTCTGTGGGCTGTGTTTTGACACAGTCAGTATTTGAATCTGCTCCAACTGTAAGGCCAGTCTCCTTGACATAGATTGATCTTACTCTGTTGACTGTTTTCACATCTGTAGCCCTTGACCCTGGTCCCATTGGTGCCAGTGGTTACTAGGTCCATGAGGGGTCACAGTCAAAGCTTTGACCTTGAGATTGTCAGTCTTGATTCCATCAGCGCCATTCTCAGTGTCAGAGATTTGGTATTGGACACCTACGGAAGAAGGTTCTTTGCTTGGCTTCAGCCCCATAGGTTTTGGCTTCGATGTTTCATCCCAGCTTGACACCCTAAACACTAGCTTTTCTGCCACTGGAGCCATTTCCAGCTGGCCCAAGTATTTCAGTTTACTACACTGTGCAGAAGAGAACTACCCCTAGTTCCTTTGTCCCTATCTCTGCAGAAGCACCAATTTCACCCTGGGCCATCAAAGAGTCTGAACATTTGGGAAGGACATCATATATGCTTCCTCAGAGTAAGAGGATGTGTAGGCCAGTACTGTTGGCATCCAGGTTTCCCCCTTCCTTAAAAAGTTCCAGTGGGGATCAGTAGCCTAGCACCCCCCCCCCCCAGGAAAATGAAGTGCAAGGGGAAGCACATAGAATCCATTTTAGATTCCCCACACCCCAGATACAGATTTGGATAAAGGGAAGGTCTCCCCAATCCCCTCTAGAAGATCCTTCCTTCAGTGAGATATTTGAGAAAATTATGCAGAGGGGTTAATGGCCAATAGGACCCTACCAGATGTTCAGTCCCTGAATCTATCCTCTTGATTTCTCCAGTTCCCATGATGGCTAGGAACCCTCAGTTCCCTCCTGAGATGGTGTACCTTATTAAGGCCTCTCAAAGAATTCAACCAAAATGATTTACAGTAGCAAATGGAAAAACTTTTTGTGGGCCTAGAACAGAGAGACCTTCCCTATGTCTGCACCATTAGAGAAGGTTTTAATCTTCCTGATAGAATTGTACAAAAAGCAGCTAGCTTTTCTTCTACAAAAGTTCATTTGGCAGCAGTCTTGTTTCTTCTTGGGGAGGTGGTTGATCATTTGCTGACTGCACTGGTAAAGCCTTCCCTAGAGGTATTTTTCATTTGAGACCCCTCCCACACACACACACAACTAGACTAGCACCAGCTTTGGATCTAAATTTTGTTTTCGAATCTTTGACAAGACCTCCCTTTGAGCCAGCTACCTCTCTGGATAGTAAATCCCTTTCTTGGAAAACTGCTTTTCCTAATACCCATTACTTCAGCAAGGCAGGTTTGCGAGCTTCAGAACTTGTCTTTGCAGTTTTCATATATTTTCCATCAGAACAGAGTTTCTCCTAGAACCAAACTGTCCCTTCTGCCAAAGGGGACCTTGCATACCAATCTGAACCAGAATATTCATTTGCTTGTATTTTTTCAGAAGTACTCTGATAAAGGAGGGTACCTGTTACATTGCCTAGATGTTCATACCAGAAGTCACAGTGGATGAGCCTCAAAACAGTTTATGTAAATTCCAGACATTCTGAGAGTCTGTATGGTGTTGTCATCATCAGATGTTCATCATTCCCACTGCAGTAGACTAAGCTATTTTAGTTATATCCTGCCCAGGATATAACAACAGGACAGTCTTGAAGTCTTTGGTTCCCCACCACACATGCCCAGTCTGCTGTTTCATGAGATTCCAAGAGGAGAAAAGAGCAGCCTGGGAAGTGAGTATCTTCAGTACTTTTCTTTCTACCATCAAGAGGAGCATCCTTGGGCCTCACAGGATTGATGGTCGGCGCTGATCTTCATTTTCTTGACAGATAAGTCCCCTTTGGGAACCCTTCCAGAAAGAAAATAGTGTTTCATATACTATTCTTTTTTACTATTTGACCATGTCTCCTTAAGATTCATGCCACTTTAACTTTGTTTACAATTTAACAAAAATGTTTTAGTAGAGTCCCTATTTTTAGTTACCAGAGACTACTACCTTAAGTCTGGCACTAATGTGGCTGCAAACAATGTACTGCTTTTGTAATTTTTGTGTATGAAATTAAGGGTTTTTATATGTATTGAATAATATTAGAGTATATTGTTGTGTACACTTCGTGACAACATACTGTCATTTTTTCTTAAGGACACTGTCAGTGTGCAGGAACTTTTGAATGTTGGGGCACTAAAGTGTACTCCTCCTGCAATACTTTTCTGTTTTTGTTTTAGGGACTTGTATGGAAGGCTGAGTGCATGTACTACTTGCGGGCACCAGAATGAAAGCATACCTTCTGACTGATGCATTCCAGCACTGCTCACAGATAAACAGGCTTCTACTTTGGGAAGAACATGGATTCTTATGCCAGTTCTTCTGTTCCTCCTTTCTTAATTCCTAAAAGAACACAAATGTAGGAGCCCTTGTTTATACTGCAGGATCAGCATATCCCTCATCTAATGATGGGCCACTGCTAACTCCTTAAACCACTATTTAGATTCCCCTGATTCTGGCCTCTGGTGTAGTCCATACCACCACCACCACCACCACTACTATGGACAGGGGGTCAGCCGCTTCCATTGCTGCTGATCCAGTTTCCAGTACTGGGCACGGGAGAACCATTTTCTTTACATATGGGAGTTTCCCCAGAAGTTTCTTCTCGGGGTAGCTGGGATAAGAAACCTGTTTCCTGGATTGAAATGCCATCTTTCATTTGGTCTGCTTTTAGAAATGTCCCTAGGTAAAAAGCAAACAAATGGTTAGGTATGTTTCATCTCAAGACAGTGTGCCTGTTAGTATAGATGAGCTACCTACATTAGCTAGAAGTTTATTCCAAGTTTTATGTCCTGTGGGACAGCAGGAAAATTTAAACTTTTCTCTTAATTCCACAAATCCCAAGGGTGTTTTATCAGAGGCTTCTAATAATGACAGAGACAAAGCTCCTGACTCAGATTCCGGAGAGAGTGTTTCCTCGGTTGTTTTCCCCTGTAGAAGAGTTTTCTTTTTCTGAAACTGTTTTCAAGATAAACGTAGCATTTTTTTGTAGGAACAATTGGATAATCCACTTGTATCTGTTCCTCCTCTGTCAGCCTTAGAGTATGTTTTTGATGCTGTCTGCAATAATCTGGATAATCACTCTTCAGTCTGTAGTAAGACTGATGAGACACGTCAGAGCTCCTCGGTCTTAAAAGTATTTGTTCTCTCACCTCAGCTCTGACCCTACTATTTCTCTCTTTTCTCCAGCTGCTAATAGGTCTCTGGTCAATGCTACTACTTTGCATTTAGATAAGGATGGTAAAGCGTTTGACAAATTTGTTAAAATTGTTTTTCTATAGCTTCTAGCTTTCATTATTATCAGGCAATATTATGTTGAAGGACTTGTTAACTTGTGTGGGCATATTGAGGAACTTTTCCACCAATTTACCCTTGGAAAGTAGATCCTCCTAAAATCCTGTTATTGATACTAATTCTGAAGTGTCTAAACAGTCTTTAAAAAGTGTGTTTGATTGGGCTGACTCTGTGCCTAGAGCTACAGCTACCGGTATGGTGATGAGACTTTTTGCCTGGGTACATATTCTGAAGTTTGCTTTTCCTTTGGATAAGGAGGTTTTGTTTGGTCCTTCTGTTACTCATGTACTCGTACAGTTTGAGGAAAGAGGCATTTTAATCCAGGGTGTTACCAAGTTGGTTCCAGATTAACAACCAGGTACCCTTCAGGGTCTGTAGTGCTAGTTTTACAATATTTGTGAGAGTTACTATCCTATGGCCTATTTACACTCCTTTAACAAGGTTATCTGTCTGCCCATGGATCATAGTCTTTCAACTCGCACTTCGGTCAAGTGGAGCTTGAAAGAAGTCTTTACTTGTAAGAACACCTAGTTTTCAGGGATCTTAACTTTGTGCTGGAAAAAGTTAATTCATTCTTCCTCAGAACCTGCTCATCAAGATGTTTTATGGTTCACTACTTGGAAATCGCTATCTTTCTCTGCATGTGTGTGTGTGTGTGTATTGCATTATAATTGCTTTGACATCTGCAAGATCAATCTCTGAGCTGCAAAATTTTATGGTGGATAAATTCTATTTGATATTTCTAAAAGAGCGTTTTTCTAAGATCAAATCCCTTATTCATGCCAGCGGTAGTTTGAGTTTACATTGAATCTAGCCATCAACCTCCATGAATAGTTCATAAACATAAAACCAGGGAAAAAGGCTTCTATTTGCTCTGGATGAATATTGACAACCCAGATATTATCCTGACAGACCTAGTCTCTTAGGAAAGCTGATTAGCTGTTGTATTCCTACTTAGGGATGAACAAAAGTCAACCAATGCCAAAACAAACTGTTTCCAGTTGGCTGCACCGTACTGTTTCTTGTTGATTATTCCCAGCATGGCATATCTTTTCCAGGCAGAATCAAAGCACTTTCTTCTATAGCTTTATATTCTTTGATATCATATTGGTAATTGGTGAACTCTAGAAGCATTCTAGAGGCTGCTACTTCAGTATTCTGTTAATACTTTTACAAAGCATAACTATTTGGATTCCTTCTCCAGGTCCAGGATAGATTTTCTAGGACCATTCTCAACGGGGTTTGTGAATCCAATCCTTTCTCCTCCTCCCAGGATGGATAAGATTATTAATATACCCAAATGGAAAGCTTAGGCTGCTGTAATAGTGAGAATGATGAATATAGTAAAGTTGTTTGTTGCGCTTACAGTAAATGTTTGACTTCCTCACAGCTGCAGCTGCAACCTCCCTCCTTCAACCCCATTTTCTCTGTAATTAACTTTTATCTCAGAAAGTAACTATATATTCCAAACTTTTTGGGTTTAAGGACAAGTAGTCTTGCTCTCCCTTTTGGGAGCAAGCAAGTCCTGAAGATATTTGCACACAGGCTGTTGGAATCTCAAGACAGAGCAGTCTTGGTATGTGTGTGGAGGGAAGCCAGACTTTTGAAGACTGGATGGTTGTTGTACACTGAGTAGGAATCCAAATAGCTCAGGCTACTGCAGCAGTGAAGAATTTAAACATCTACTGTTATGGTAAGTGCATCACATAACTGGACTTTATAGGCAGTTTGCTGTCAGTATATGTACAGAGCATGGATTCTCCCAGATAATCGTAATAAGCATTAAATTACTGAGGCAACCAGCACTATAATGAGCTTCTGACACTGAAAAGCAGTCAGTTGTTTGAAAAGTGATGCTTAAAATGTTTATGAAGAGTTTCAACTTTGTAATCTAAACAATGAATTTGGAAGTACTGCAGGATACCCTTGTATTCATGAAAAAAATAAAACGTGATTTAAAATATAGTACCTCTTGGGACTTCCAGTAATAGACTGGTAACAGAAGGAAGTGGGACTTTCTTTTTGCCAGGTCAAGTGGGTTTATATATATTTAGTGCATTAGGTTGGCATTTAATTGCATGATTTTTGGAGAACTGGAGCTGCTTTGCCCTAAAAGAGATTTGATGAAGAAAATGGAAGCATCTAATGCCAGGAAAAAAAACTGCAAAGACTGTACCAAACAACAGTAGATATCTGTCACTGCAAATGGTGACATTACCTCCTGCATGCTGTGCTTCAGAGCTGGAGGTGGAAGAGCAGCCCACATTAAGTATTGTGCAGGAAACTTACAAAAATAGATGAAAAGTTGGATTGATATGGCCAGCCAGAAAACAAAAGAAGGGCTAAAAGAGATGCATTATCACTTGCATTGTAATCTGATGGCTAGTTAGACTTGCAGTGAGACACAAGGGATCTACAAACCCAGGTCATAGACACACATCATGGTTGAGCAACTGGAGGAACTTATTGCTGAAATGGGATGTTACTTGCATCTTATTGGGGTGCCAGAATTTGCAGAAGTGAGGGTTCCCATGGTATTCTGCAAGAAACTGCATGCTGCTTGGATTTGAATACTGGAGCAAGACCTCCAGATTGAATGATTGCATAGGATTTTTTGTCCTGGCTCTCCACTGACCACAAAGAGACCCAGACAGTGGTACGTTTTGGGATTTATTTGCAGAAGGAAAAGGTACATACATTGTTGTGGACACCAGAGAGAGAAAACTGATGTACAAGGAGGTGTATATTTCTTGCAACCATTATTATAGTTCTGAGACAAGGATAAAAATAAGCCAGTTTATTGCTGTGTTGCAGTCTTTTAGATCACTTAAACTATGTTTTTATTTTTTTCTGAGAGGTACAAGGAGCCAGAAGACATGGACATAGCTATTCAATAACAAATGAAGGTGTCGGTGCAGGAGGGCACTGCAGGACAGGGGAGCCTCAACAAGTGAGACAGTGGAAAGGAATGGAACAACTAAAAAGATTATAGGACCATTTCTCCTGTTTCCAAAATGGCTAGAGCAGACAAGGAAGTGGACATTACCAGCAGGTCACCAAGCTGGTTCAGGGCCAGTAAGCAGTCTAGAGGAGAGCTCTGCTCTGCCATTGGTAGGTTTCTACATACCGTTGTTGGTACTCCCTTATACCTATCCAGTTATTTCTTGAATACCATTGTTGGTATATCCTTTCCTCTTCTCTACCAAAAAAAAAAAAAAATCTTTCACTGTTCCTCTTTTTGTTGGAGATTGTGTGTTATGTCTTGGATATGGCTGAAAAATCCGACTCTTCAGCTAAGTCATCTAAGGGTGCCTCGGAGTTCAAGAGGTGCCAAAAATGTGATAGCAAAATGCCCAACTCAGACGGGCATATTTGGTGTGTTTACTGTCTGGGTAAGGTTCACCTGCAGGAAAATTGCTTTATGTCATGGTTTCTCTGCCAGGACACTCACTGAACGGAGAAATAAACTTATTCTAAAAGGATTACTGAAAGGGGACGTTGGTCCAGGACCGAAGCCAGTTCATCATCATCTTCCTTCTCTTCTCCCAAAAAGCGAACTTCCTTGCTTCCAAGCACTTCTTCAGAACCATCTAAAAATATTTCAAAATGGCCTTCTGTGTCAACAGCTCCCTCGGCACCAAATGGCAAAAAAGATTCTGGACCTGCCAAACCTTCGGATTCGACTTCAACTGCCTTGGCACCAAGATAGTCATTGGTACCTGAGCAGACAGATGTAATTTCTGATATTTTTCCTCAATTGATCCATTCAAGGATCGACCACTGAGAACCTTCATCAAAACGAGACCACCTAGGTCTCCTTCAAATTCATAGTTTCATTCCACCAAGAGCCTCTCGAATCGGACATCATGAGGCTGGTGGATCCAGCTCCTGACTGCAAGGGGATTACCTTCCTCTTCGGTTTCTAGCCAAGTTGGTACCGGGGACTGGTCCTAATTTAGCATCTTTGATTCCTCCTCCAACTTCAAGCGAGTCATTGGAGCCCCTAGCACTGACCTGACTGGCTCTGACTGTCTCGGTTCCGGTAATAACATCTTCTCCGGAACAGAGAATTGCCTTGAGTTCCTCTGGGTTTTCAGAACTGGATGTCTCCAGGGTTTGGGACTTTGTGTCCGGTTCCGAGAAGCAGGGATCAACAACTTTAATTTTGGAGCCTTACATGCCCCTCAGTGCTTCGGCTTTCATTGGATCAATCCATGCTTTGGTTTTGGGGGTCGCCTCCTCTCTGCGGGGTGGGATCACGATTCAGAAGGAGTCTGTTTCTGTTCTGAGCTCCCATCCCTCTATGGGAGGGGCAGCCTTCCGAATCATGGAGAAGGCCTCTTCCATTGTGGACTGGCAGTCTTTGCCATCCCTGTCAGTCCAGACTTCTGCTTTCCCTCAACCAGAGCTTCTGTCAGTCTCATCCCTGGGACAGAGGGCGCAAAAGCCCCAGGAAAGACCCACCTTGGTAGTTTTCTCTTTGGATACTTCCCCAGAGCATCCCACCAAGGAAGTGTCTGCGAAGAAATAGTGCAAGAGGAAGCACTTAGACTCCCCAGAGGAGTCCGTCAATGAGGATACCGATTTCAGTGAGGGGGAAAGGTTCCCCCTGGTCATCCCCTGATGATTCCTTCAGGGGCATCCTAGAAATCCTTAAGCAGTGGGGTGGCTGGATTTCCCTCCAGCCTTCCTTGGAGAAGTCTGTATACCTGTTGGCTTTTCATGGCCAACCCTCTACCTTGTGGATCTCGCTGCCTGCTGACGACCTCATTAAATTGATTGCCTAGTGGGCATGGAAAATTCCTGACTCCACTGAACCAATCCCCAAGAGACCTGACCAGATTCTTTATGCTCCCAAAGAAGAACAGCATTGGGCTAAAGGTATTCTCGTAGATGCCATGCTGATAGCGGCAGCCACAAAGAAGGAACTTGCTGAGGAGAGTCCTACTATCCATCCTCCTAACAAGGAGTCTAGGACTATGGATAGATTTGGGAAGGGCATTTATGCTTAATTGACCTTCGCTCTCCGGTGTTTGAAGTACATGGTGCACTTTACCAGATTGCAGAGAGATCTAATCAAAGAGCTGTCAGATACTCTCTCAGGAGCAGTAGCTGAAGTGGTACTTCTCAGCTCGCTACCCTTGAAGCAATTTCCAATTTGTCCATGAGACTGTTTGCCCACGCAGCCGAAGGGACGACTGGAGCAGCAGGTTCAGCCGTAACCCTTAGGAGACGCTCCTGGATGCATTTGTGTGACTTTGCGGAGCCATTTAAATCATTACTCGTCAATGCTCCATTTGACAATCATCCCTGTTTGGACCAAAAGTGAAAGACGCTTGCCAGATGTGAGAAAGATGGGAAGACCCTTTCTGCCATAGGCGTACGTTTCTCCACTCCTCAACGGTCCTATTCCAGGAACTAGAGAAGTGAGAGACTATGGTTCAAAAAAATCCAAAGAGCCTTTTCAAAATTCACAGAGCTAAATCTTTCCCTGGGGCAGAGGGGGAAGTACAAATAGAAGATGCCATCCTAGAGGCAGAGGTGGCCTACAGAACCAGGGGTCCAGAGATTCTTTCTGTGCTAACTCCTGACAGCACTTCTGAATGGAGGCCCAATTGCCTTCTTCTGGAGGCAGTTGAGAGACAATTATTCTGGTACCAATCCGCTTCGCAACAAATAACATCAGACAAATGGGTGCAGGGAATCATTTTCAGAGATTTCAATATTCCACTTTCCTCAAGTCCAAAAACCCAAGAAAGATGCCTCGGTGTTCCACCCAGTCACAGGGAGACAGCAGTAGTAGAACTTCAAAAACTGAGTTATCCAGTAAGTCCTACCAGACCAAATAGGATCCGGGTTCTACTCTAGATTCTTTTTAGTTCCTAAAAACGCAGGAGACTGGAGACCCATTTTGGATCTGAGCCAGTTCAACAATGCAGTTCAGCAAACAAATTCCAGATGGTCTCAGTACAGTCAATACTTTCATTCTTGTAAAAAGACGATTGGATGTGCTCTGTAGATCTTCAGGATGCGTGTTACTACAGACAAATAGACAAACGCTCCAGGAGATTCCTGCGCTTCTGGATGGGAGCTAGTCATTTTCAGTTCAGAGCAATGCCCTTTGGCCTCACCACAGCCCCCAGGGTGATTACCAAATGCATGGCAGTGGTAGCTGCTCATCTCAGACTGCAAGGATTTCGGGTTTTTCCATACCTTTGACGACTGGTTCCTTACCGCTACTGCTAGGCATCATCTAGAACTGGCAAGGGATTACACTCTGCATCTTTGCACTTCTCTAGACATTACAATAAATTATGAAAGGCAAATCTGTGACTATCACAACAACTAGAATTCATCGGACCTGTTAGATACATTTGCAGTTCTTGCTTCACTCCCATTGGAAAGACTATGAAGAATCAGGTCACAAGTCAGCAAGATTATCCAGAACAAAAGTGTTCCAGCCAGCAGCATCAGTCACTCTAGTTCCCTTAGCCAGATATCACATGTAAATCCTACAATGGCTGCTAGCCTCCCAGTGAGTGGTCTGTGATAGATCAGCCTATGTCTCACAACATCTTAATTACCAATCACTGCAAACAGGAACTATCATGCTGGCTCCACTCCAATGAAATTCTTTCAGGTCGTCCATTCATTCTTCCGCAGCCCCAAGCCATAGTGACCACGGACACTTCCCAGATATGGGGGGGGCATTATCTGTGAAAGACGGTCCAAGACACTTGGTCCCAACTGGAGGACAATCTGCACATCAGTGTTCTAGAGATGAGGACTGTGCTCTTAGCATTGCAAGCATTTCAAGATAACCTTCCCTTAGGGACATGGCGATTCAGATGGACAACGTAAGTTGTCTGGTATATAAACAAACAAGGAGGAACCAAATCTTTCCTACTTTGTTGAGAAGCCCTCAGAGTTTGTCATTGGGCGATTTCTTCCAACCGCTTTCTCACAGCAATGCATATCCTGGGGAGCTCCAACATGATAGCGGACAAACTGAGCAGGACTATTTTGATGCTTCACGAGTGGTCTCTCAATCCTGTGGTAACAGAAAAGTTCTTCTGTCTGTGGAGCCAACCTTGCTGCGATCTGTTTGAGTCCTCTCTGAACAAGTGCAGCAGTTACTTTGCCCTGATCCCCCTTCAGGGGGAGTCACCGAGGGATGCTTTTCTCCACAATTGCCCCCCCCCCCAGTCTCCTCTACGCCTTTCCAACAACTCCCCTGATATTTCAATTTCTAAAGAAAGCCAAGAGGTTGAAGAACACAATAATCCTCATTGCCTCGTTCTGGCCTCGACAAGTTTGGTTTTCCCTCCTTTGGCCTCATCTACTTCAGAAACCTTGGATTCTGGACCCATTACCAGATTTATCATCTCATCCAGAGGGAACAGTTCATCCAAATCTCGAACATCTCAAGCTCTCACTGCATGGCTTCTACAATTCCCATGATTTCCAGGCATTCTTATCTTTCCTCTCCCGTCCATCAAATCATTGTATCCCATCATAAACCTTCTACTCTGAAACTGTACCAGTGTAAGTGGGAAAAATTTGCTAGATGGTCTCTCAGTAATAAGCTTGACTGTTAAGCAATCCCTGTGCATAAAGTTTTGCATTTTTTTTTTAGCTTACCTCTATATCAAATTGGTTCTTCAGCCTCAACAATTAAAGTCCATCTGGCTGCAATATCGAATTACCGTACCGGTTTTGAAGGCTCTTCTCTCATGTCACATAAACTTTGTAAAGCCTTTTTGAAGGGAGTCCTGATGTTACTCCCTTTAAAGAGCCCAGTGCTCCATGGGATCTAACACTGGTTCTACAGTCCCTTACTCACTCCCCTTTATGAAATTCAGGCCTTGTCCTGCAAACCTCCCTATATAATATTTCACAAAAACAGAGTCTCCCTCAAGACTAATCCTTACTTCTTACCAAAGGTAGTCTTAGAATCCGGTTCTATATCACACAATTGAAGCGTGATATACTCGAGTATTATAACATCAACATATATAAAGTGAACGGTAGGAAAGCCATAACACCTAAATGACAAAATTCATCACATTGCCTTACCATGGTTGGCCAACACAAATGGAATTACATTTCCTAATAATTTGCGATGATTAGGAAATGTAATTCCGTTCATGTTGGCCAAGCATGGTGATGCAATATGATGAATTTCGTGTAGGTTTATCGGCTTTCCTACCATTCGCATTGTGCCGATGTTATATCACTAGGTTATATCACACTTCAAATGCGTGATATAGACCGTCAAAATCCAATATCAATCAAACCCTGCAACTACTGGTCTTCTTCCCTAATTTTTCCAATAAAGGGGAACATTCTATACATTTGGATGTTCACAGACAACTATGATTTTACCTCCACAGAACTAAGGATTTCAGAAAATCTGACCAATTATTTGTTGCCTTTTCGTCTCTTTCCTTGGGTAACCCAGTTACTAAGGTGACCTTCGCTAAATGACTAAGAGATTGTATCAATTTTATCTGTCATGCAAAAGGACTTCATCTTCCACATCCTGTTAAAGCCCACTCAGCTAGAGCTGTAGCAACTTCTGCAGTTTTTCATGCCAGAACTTCTTTGAATGACATTTGTGCAGCAGTCACATGGTCTTTTCCTCCTACCTTTATCACTCATTACAAATTGGATCAGGTGTCTAGGGATAGGGCATCTTTTGGTTCAGTGGTGCTTAGGAATATTCTTCCATGAGACCTCCCAAGATTCACACAGTCAAGGATTGAGTGAAGATTGACAACATCAGATAAAGAAATTCTGTCATACCATAACATTACATATGCGTTGTTGATCTTCACTAATCCTTGACATCCCCTCCCTCCTTCTCCCAGCCTGAGACTCTCAGTGGATCAAATTCTCCCAGAACTGGCTTCATAATAAGGACACATATCTTGTCTCTTCTTTTGTTTACTATTTGTCTGCTACTAATTTAAGTAAACTCGATCTGAGGTAATTTAGAGAGGATCATTATGGGCAGAGCCTAGCTCGAGAGTTTGGAAGGCATGAGCTGAAGTAAATGATTGTCGGTTCCTAGGCTCAGAACCAAGCACACAGTCAAGGATTAGTGAAGATTGACAACACAGATGGAACGTTATGGTAAGACATGACTTCTTTTTCTGTTCTACAATTTTTTGCACAGCTGAGAGTTAGACAAGTGCTTAGTTAATAGGTGTGGCTATGAGAGCATGGCCATGTCATGAGCCACTGAAGATGGGAAGAAAGTTGGGTAGCAATTCTGTCCAGTAAGAATCTTGGACTAACAATTTTGGACATGTTGCACAGTGTGGAAGGCAGATTTGCAGCAGCCAGAGGTATGTGAAAGTGAAAGAAGATTGATGGTGTCTTCTTTGTATATCACCTATAATGTCAGGACAGGCAGGAAGTCAAGATCATATTGGCAAAGATCTAGTATTTCAGGAGGACTGAAACTTAGTAACACACCACAGAGATGTATGATCTGGGTTGAGGTGCTTTGAGGGGCATGGCTTTTGCCAGTTTTGTGATACTTTGATGGGTAAAAATGTAGTTTATTTAGAGAAAAAGTGTGTGTGGGGGGGATTGGCTTTCATGTTTCTTCCCAGTAAGCAAGAGTTGTGCTAGTGGTATGAATGCTCCCCTAAAATCATAAGTTATAGAGATGTAGACTTGTCCACTTGAGTTGGTGTTTAGCTGTGAAATGAGAGAATACTAATGCTGAAGCACTGAAAAAGGTGCTTTCACGCGTGGCATAAAGATCAGATCCTGAAGTGGTATTAAGAATTTTATACATGCACCAGAGTTGGGGTGGAACAGCAGGAAGAGAATGTCTTTGTACTTGGGGGTGGGGGGAGAAATTAAACAAGATGATAGAAGAAGAGTTAGATTATAAGTTCTGGTCATTGAAATTCAGGTAATTTGAAATGTCAGTAAAAGATTGGATACGTTTATCTTTTTAGCTGAGGGAGGAGAAATTAGACCATGCTATGTTAGCAGATGAGTTAGGGAATAGAATTTTCATTTCCTCTGGGAGATGAGTTCTACAAAGGATTCTTAATTGGTTACCCTCAAACCTTGGAGCAGGAAGAAAAACAAGAAAACTTTCTAGGAAAATTGTCGTCCTCACAATTTGGAGAAGCAGCCTGGGGATTCCTTATAGTTCTGCTGATCTGAGAGGAGTTATGGAAAGTGATATGAACCCGCAAATGGCAGAATAACTGGCCCAGGTGGGATTCCTTTGGAACTATATTTGCTGGGAGGGCAGAGTCATGGAGGCAGGCAAGTTATTTCAGTGATCCTTACAGAGGGTAAGTATTTAGACACATTTGGAAACAGAATCAATATTGTAAGATATTTATGGTGGTGTGAACAAATAAAAGGAAAACGTGTGCCCTTGCTGATGTACCCGGTCCAAGTGTTGTAATTTTTAGGTAGACATACATTTGGCAATTTAAGAGGGGGCAGAGGTTCAAGGGGATGAAGTCTGGTTGTGGCGTGTCTGGATATAGAGTAAGCCTTTGATATAGGGGAATTAAATTTACATGATTAAAGTTTTGGAACAGTTTGAGGTTTTGCAGCCCTTCTGAGAACTATATATGAGTAACCTAAGTTAAAAGTGAAGGTAAATGCAGAGTTGTCATTTGAGTTTTATTTCAGTAGGGAAGTGAGGCTATGATGTCATTCTCCTCCTCGTTGTTTGCTTTATACTTGGAACTCTTGGCAGGTTTACCTTTCACCTTCAGGAATAAATGAGTTTACAGTAGGTAGAGTGGGAGAGTAAGATCTCCTTGAATGCTGACAATTTACTAGTATACTTGGTGGATCCAGAGGGAGATATTTCAGACCTGGTAAAAGTCCTGGTAGTTTTTTGCAGGTTTGAGGTTATAAAATAAATATAGCAAAACCAAGGCTTATGCAGATATTTGTGCCCCTTAGAAAGGTTCCTGACTGTATTTCCCAGAAGGGCCATCCTGGTCAATCCTAGATACATTTGTGGATACCCAGACAGTCATCTAATTTATGTTTAAAGTGTGTTGCACTGATTAACATATAGGGGAAGTTTATTTCAGTGGCTTGGGAGATGCTAGGTTATAAAACGCCCCCCTCCACTGTGTTTTATTTATCTGTTAGTGAAGGTGTATGTACTTAATTCTAGTATTGGTGGAGATATTGGAGTTGGAGAGAAACGAGGACAGTTGTGTCTCAAAGGGGCGCAGTAAGCAAGATATAGATGTCCTTTCAAAAATCTATAACAGACTGAATAAAGTAATAGAGCTTCCAGCCTCCCTTGGAAGCACAGGGACTTGTGATGTTTTTGATTCGGACTCTTTGGGTCTTTCTAATTGTTTCATATGTTTATTGAAATGCATCCCAAAGGAACATTGTAGTCGATAATTGCCCTGATCAATGCTGATGATATTCCTTTGGCAATTAGCTGGTTTAAGTAAAAGGATTTCTTGACAGCAGTTGTCCCATGATGGTCAAAAGAGAGGTAGCTATCAACCAAAGTACCTAGGGCCCTAACTACATTTTTTGTTTTGTAGAGGTATGTTGTCTAGACAGTATGATAAAGGAAGGGGCTGTCTATCAAAAGTGTCTAACATTCTGGAAGATTTGCATGTCAGTTAAATTTAACCTCCAGTTTGCAATTGTAGGCAGACTTTACTAGCCTAAGGTATTGGTTCTCTGCTTGGATATCTGAGAAGTAAATTCCATAAAGGAGAGGTCCCAATATTGAGCCTAGGAGGGACAGCACTGGTCACTTTTATACTTTCTGATGATGTACCTGTAACTTGTAGTGTGTGGGTTCTGTCTTTCAGCTAGTTTGCTCTCCACCTTACCACATATGGGTCAGTTTTTAAAGCATTTTGCTTTTGTCTGATGCAAATATGAGGAATGTGTCAAAGGCCTTATCCAGGTCAAGATATGCCACATGCCCTGCATGACCACCATCTGCAGTCTGTATAACCCTTTCACGAAGTTTACCAGATTAAAAAGAGAAGGCTGTATCCCTCACAAAACTATAACATGAGCACTTCACTTTTCCAAGGGATAAGAATTCCAAGAGTGGGGGCTTTTGACATTTTAATTTGCCCTAAGGCTCTGGACAGGGTCTTGAGATCAGATCCGCACATTCTTCTTTCAATCAGTGCATGGTGTGACTTGTGACAGATTGGACAGCATGTGTTTATACTCACAGTGGGAAAAAGGCAAGGTAAGTCGGTCACTGAGCCATAGACTAAGGCATCAGTTTAGCGGTCATTCACATTTTAGGAAGAAGTTAATGCCCTGAGGATCCCTTGAGCACTTTTAGCTTTAGGAATCCTGCCTGGTCAAGGTTATTCATGAGTGTATACACCAATGTTCAGTCTGTTAATCACACGAGAGAATGTAACCCTCCCCATGTTTGCTTGCTTTTCAGGAGAGAGAAGTATGTTGATGGGTATGTTCGTTTTCCACTGACAGGAAATATTTCTGTATGTCTTTTCACTGTTCTGTCAGATTCCGTACCTAAATGATGAAGTTCGGAACAGAGACCAAGAATCATCCTCAGTATGCTGTGGTGGCCAAGAATAGTGTGATTAAAGACTTTTCTTACTGTGTGTAAGCTCAAGTCCATACCATTAGGAAGCAAAACCTAGCTTTGTCTGTGGACTTGGATTTTCATTTAGATGTCTTTGCATATTCCTTATCCTTCCATATGAAGTATTTGAAGTGATTTAAGCTAATTGTGTTTTTTTTTTTCCTGTCAGACAGCCACCCACTGGAAAAAAGCTGCTAACAAAGGCCTGTCCAGCATGGGCTTGCCTGCTTCAAAAAATATTTGCATTTTGAGCATTTGTGTCATGGCTGCATGTTTTAGTTTGTAGCTACACTTGGCATTATTTCTTAGAGTATGTTTCATTTCATTGCTGTAGGCCTTTACATGCTTAATCCATGGCATTAGGTCTTCCTGTCACTGCAGCCTACTAGAAGGTCTAATTCACTGCTTGAGTCCCACCCCTCAACGTTTACCTTCTGCAGAAGGCAGACAAAGTCTGGTATAATAGATGTGCATCTGCTGTATTATCTGTTGATTCGTGAGTTGGCCTTTAAGTGGGTGCTTACTATACTGCCGCTATCCCCATGGCCAAGCAACCTCCCCATGCAGCAGTTGGTGATTGAGCTTGCTTTAAATTATGCTGATTTAAAAGTTTATTTTATTATTTTTTTCTGTCTTGTAGGTTGTAGTCACTGGGTGGTGGTCAGATTGAATGGCACAGGTGCTGAGAGTGACTTTCTGGGGTAAAACATAAGTGCAATAATGTGTATCTGCAGGAAGTGTTAACAGATGAGTGCAAACATTAGAGGAAATGTAGACGTCTGTTGTGCTGGTGGTAGAAGAAGAGGAAATCCCAGCAGTAACCACTACAGAAGGCCTTGTAGTAGACCATGTGATGCATTGTATTCATATGTAAAACACTACATATCTATCTGTTGTATTCTGGGATCTAGTAATTTGCGAAGAAGACTTCAACTTCTCCAGTGGATTTTTTCATACTGACTGCTGTAATTATGACTAAATTATAATACTGTGAGTAGAACTGCACCTGACAGCATGGTGTGCCCCCAGACCCTTGTGATTTAAAGACAAGACTAATGTAAGGTATAATGTAACTACTGTGGGGAGGCTTCATAGAGTATGATTGGAGACCTGCAGAAGAGCAGGCAGTTGACCACAGTTGAAGGTCTCCCTGACACCCTCTTTTACTGTGATTGAACACCGTTTTCAGTATGTATTGCTGCTGTTCTGTTTTTGTCTTGCACTTAGAATGTTTACCAAGTTGCAAGCTGTGATGGTAGAGGTCTAGCAAGAGAAGAAACATGACTTCATCCCCTAATTGGTCAACTGGTTTCATGATCTCATTGAAGGACTGCCTTGTAACATTGTAACATTCCTGGATTGGCTTGTTCCTTGGTTGCAGTCTGTGGAGGTTGGCAGTAAACTGGGAGATGATCACTCAGATCCCATCTCAGAGGATTGCCTTTGGTGGTACAGAGGTGGACACACTTCACTGTCTATAATCTGCTTGCCAACAGAGAAGGCCCTAGATATCATGGCTTTCACAGCCTGAGTGACAGAGGACAAGATCAGAGTTCAAATATTTGTGCTTCTTGTGGAATTACTAAGTGGGTGCTATAATCATCATAATGGCCTTTGCAGACCAGAGAGTACAGTTGTTGCAGTGGCTTGGGCACAGAGTCACCACATCCCCATGTATCTTTTGTTATCAGACTAAGTCAGTAGATCATAGAATTTTAGATTATCTCCTACAAATTAAAGGTGGGTTTCCCTTTCCTTCAGCCAACTTCACTGCAGATCCTGATAGAAGATATATTGCTGGGCAGGAAAGGAGCTGTTTTCAACTCCCCATGATTCAAGTGATGTGCCTCCCCAAGAGAATTGGGCACTACAGCAACCATTTGATATTGTCCATAGTACAAGCTGCAAGTGCTATGGAGATGGAACTAAAGTTACTTACTAGACTTCACCATATCTAGTCTGAAAACCAGTCTGCCATGTAGAATCTAAAAATGTGGGAACACAAGATCTTGCCCTTCAGAAAGGTGTGTTGCTGATCTGAGATTGGAACATATAGGTATCACCCCCTCAGAAGATCACATGCCAGGAAAAGTGAGCATGCATGCAGATTCCCTATGCTGTGCTCCTCCATTGTTCTTCTGCAGCTTGGACATTAAGAAGACATACTTGGTATGGATCTTTCAGAAGTAGGATGCTACAGATGCCAGGCTTTTCCCACTTAGAGAGTCGCTCTTCTCTTCTGTTTTATACTGCAGAGTAAATGGGAGTTAGTGTTAAATATTCTTTGCATCCTATGGCAAAAGAGATTCTTATACAGCTTCCTGTTATATGTCTCTGTTGATTACTTGCTTGTCACAAAAGTAGTGACCAAGAAAGAGGTAGGGCTTCAACTTTTCAGGGATTTTGGGTACAGGAAACTATCTGTGAAAGCCAAAGATGTCCCCAGTGCTGAGAGTGACAGCAGGGCTCCACTTCAGGGCTTGCCTTTTGTTGTAGTCTCTATGTTCCTGCAGAGTTTTAATGCCTGGATGCCAGAGGTGATTGTTGAAGCTTCCATGAAGCCTTCCACCTGTCAGATGTACTTTGTCAAATAGAAAGAGTTTCCTCATTTTGGGAGAAATGTATTTACTTCAGGTGCGTTTTATTTACAGTTTTGATTACCGGGGAAGTCCACTGGGCCCAAAGTGCCTGTTTTCAGTGGAGGCCCTAGGGAGAAAAGCTCCATAATACCTAACACAGTAAATATACAAGTCTTTAAAAGATACAGTATAAAGGACAGTTTGCACGTATGTAAGTTCAATATCAAGCATGAGCAACAGAGTTCATTATGATAGATCATAAAGGTTGGATAGATCATAAAGGTTATAATGTACAGATTCATTTAGACATACATTCTTACATTTAAAGTAAGGAAACACTTTACATACTTTCATTTAACGTAAGAGGCTATTTACAGTATTTACAAAGTGGAAATCGTGTGTGGAGTAGCTATAGGAGTTGCAGAGAGCTTGGGTGCACTCTTACGGAATAGCTATGGGAGGTATAGAGAGCTGAGGAGCCCAGGAGGAAAATCCTCCTGGGGGCATTTCGACTTGAATCTCAGTTATTCCATGATCTAGGTGTACATGTGCCAATCTGTCCTGCCCGTAATGACCTTGTAGCGGATGGAACTAAAGCCCAGCACTGATTGATCAAGCAAGCGATTCTGCTTGTCTTCTTTAAAGAATTTATGTTGTACTTGAAACAACAGTTATGACTGTGATCCGCTCACTTTCCTTCCATTTGAACCTGCTGATTCGGTAGCTTTGAAGTCTGTTTCTTGAACAATAATTTTCCCATTGGCCTGTCATCACTGTGCTGCCAAGATCAGCTTCAGGCCTTTATGTAGGGAACTATGTATGATATTTGACAAGGATAGTGTGCCTTTAGGACTAATGTACATTTCTTCTTGAGAGTAACTTCTGAACTGTCCCTGGACCATTTAATTTATTTTCCTGTTTGCTTTGCTAAGGTGGAAAACAGCTTAAGAATGCCCTTCATACGCTGGATGTGTACTAATAGTGCAGGTTTTACTTTAGGTAGAGACATACATTTAAAACATACATTTAAAACACACACCTCAAGAGCTGTTTGTTTCTTCTGCTCTAAAGAGGGAAAGAATAGTAGTCAACAAGCAAACCCTTTCCAGCTGGATTGCCATCTTTATTATCTTTTGACATCAGTCATCTCACCTAGTTAAAGGCCTCTAGACTAGAGATGTGGATACTTCACTGCTTGCTTTAGGACTGTCCGCTTACCAGACATCTGTGTTGCAGAGATTTGGTCCTTTGTTCACATCACAATCGAAGATTTTTGCTTTGAACATGAATGCGTGAAATAGACTGCCCTTGATACATGAGTGCTTCAAGAATCTGCCTTCCGATTTTAGATCTTTAATACTATCTTATGCTACCTTCACTGTAGCAGATTTACTGTTTGGTGATCATTTCTATCACAGACATGCCAAGGAGATTCCCTGATGATAGCTGTAAATGTGTCTGTGATGATATGGGCAAGTGCCAACATAGCCAGCTGGAGTTTTATAAAGAATGATATGTCCTTTGAATATCAAACTGACTTATACAAGATGCTTTTGTTACAAATGTATTAGATCTATATGTCACTTATATATCAAACTGGTTTGTATAGATGTTTGTGCTGAAAATGTATTGGTGAGGTTTGTTTGTGTTAAAATGTATCAATAGTACACCCTGCTGAAATGAAAAGAAATGTACATGTATTATTGTAACTGAATTAAATATATACATTTTAATGGAGAATACTGAGACAACAAAGGTTAACCTTAAGAAAAATAAGGAAATGTAAATAAGCTGTTAAACCATTAAAAAGGTACCCCACAGTGCTGAATAGGACCAGAGACGCTGGGTCTGGGAAAGAGCCTTTGTTCATTAGCTCAGTGAAAAGAGGGGAGGCCTCAGGCACTGCCATAAACATTTGGATGTGTATTGTGGCTGTCTGTGCTAAATTCCTGGCTCAGCTTCAAAGGGGAATACTATGAGAACCTAGAGTCAGGTGACCAGATGAGGTCATTCTGACAGCCCTCTTGGAAAATATATTTTAGATATTTTAAAGAGAAATCTCAGGATATTGAGTTTTCTGTTTGGGAAGCCTGACTAGAAAAACCCTCACCCACAGCATCTTCCATGCGGTAGTAAGTAACTTAACTAGAGGACAGTAACATTCTCTTAGATTCAGTGTGTGTTTTTCTTTATTTGTAGAAATCTGTCCATCAATGTTAATTTCAATATTTTCTGTGATTTGAACTCTGTGGTTTACTGTAAATATATGTTCAGTATTTTCATGCTCTTCTATTATTTACTATTAAATATATTTAAACTTTTATTGTGGTTTGTCCTTGTAGAAAGTATTTAACCTTTGAGAGTGCTTGTATTTATTTGGTGACGCTATGTGGGCTACTCCAGAAGGCCTAGCCGTCTTGGTGAACTACTGCCATTTATATTAGTATTAATATTATACAGTGTAATTGGACACCCTTTGTTAAAGGGCCTTAGTGTAGCTGATTGTGAAGTCTCTGGTGGCAGTGATAACTACTTTATACTCTGAGCAGAAGGGGGCATAGCAGGTAAATCTATGCCAGCCTTTCCCAGGTGTGTGTGTGTGTGTGTGTGTGTGTGTGTGTGTGTGTATGTATGTATGTATGTGTGTGTGTGTACGCAAATCAAAGCTCTGTATGTGTGTCAGCTACTTGGGGCAGGGACATGAAGCACTGGGTTTACAGAGAGGGTGCTGGAGGACTTGGCTTGGACACTCAGCTGAGGACCTAACCTTACAGCTGTACTCGTGGGGAGTCTTATTGTGGACCTGGAGGGAGACAGATATAGAAACATCCAGACCCTGGTCTGAATGTGTTCCCTGAGTGCTATTAAAGGAAATTGTACTTGATGCAGAGAGGTCTGCATCTGGAAATACTGAGTGTCTCCACTTGTATTCCAAGTGCATGTCCCTCTCCAGTGTCAGTGGTGAGGATTAAGGCTGATTGATTAATGGCCCAGCATGAGGATGATACATATTGGTGGGCATCACAGTGCCATTATTGCATCTACTAACCACAACGAATAGCATTAGGATGTCTTTGTATGTGGATGGCCTTTCTATCCAGTCATGACTTTTGGAATTCCTGCAAGTAGGGTAAGTATATGCATGTATTTTACATGCTAGCAACGTAGGTGTCGGTCTTCATTGCTTCTTTATTTGGAACAAATGTACTTGGTTGGAGTGAACTGATGCATTCAGGAGCTTTGTGCTTATTCATGTCATTGGAGTTTGACATTATGGGTCTATATTAAAAGCAAGAAGGTTTACTTACCTGAATACCTAAAAGTCAAAGCATATTCCGCAAACCGTAAATACACCGAATGCCCTAAACCACGAAATTCAAAAACTCGAACCGTCATAGTTGTCCCACCCCACCGCCCCCTACATACTACCTACCCAAACAAACTAAATAAACCACATACATACACTAACCAAAACCCTACTTCTAACCCTACACAAAATCTTGCATATACCACCATGTATGCACTTACCTTAACCCGCACCCTAACCCTAAAGTTCATAACTATCGCACACCTACCTTGAGCAGCTATACCCAAACAAGCTAAATAATCCACACATACACTTAACAAAACCCTACACTAAATCTCACATACATTACCATCTATGCACTTACCTTAACCCACAGCCTAACCCTAAGGTCCATAACTGTTGCACACACTTACGGAGCTATAACGCAGAAGGGCCAACCATGACGATTCGACGTTTTGGATTTCGCGCTTCAGGACGATCAATGTTTTCGCAGTTCGATGAAGACGTGTCGGCGTTTAGGTATTCAGGTAAGTAAATCTTCGTGCTTTTAATATAGACCCGACATTGTGAAGTCTGTTAACACTGGGTGTATTTGACTCGTGTAAAGGCATCTGAGAATTTTATGTTTACTGGGAAAGTCCAATGTGGCATTTCCAATGGAGGCCGGGGGAAAAAATCTGCACATAAAATACATGAACACTGGCAAAAAAAACCCCAAACATTTTAACCATTACTTTGCATTGAATATTGAGAAATAAGTGCTAAATACATTTACCATGTACTTTATAAGTTACAGTATTGTACATAAGTCAAAGACACATCAACACGCAGTAGCTGGAGATAAAAGAGCAGTGATGCACTAGGTTCAGTATGTATGTTGACATAAATGAGGCTGTATGTCACTGGAGCAGGAAAAGAAAATGGAGGTGGAAGGGTATAAGCAAAAATAATCAAGAAAAACAAGTTGGAAAAGTTTTGATAGTGGTGGATAGGGAAGGAGATGTGTACTGAGGTGGTATTAGTAGAAGAGGATTAAGGATATAGGTTAGTTGGAAGAACAGTAGTGGGGGATAAAATAAAAAGAGCGAAAAAGAGACAAAGGTATAAATGTCAGTCAGCTTGAATGATAGTTTGATAATGGAAGAGAATCAGTAAAAAAGAAAGAAGGGTGAGTTTAGTCAGGATGAGAGCCTGAGTATAGCCATGAGGAAATTAGGTGGTGTTTTAGGTTGTGCTTGAAATGTGTGGTAATGTTGTCTTGTTTTAGGATGGATGGGATGGATTACCAGTGCTTAATAGCATTAATTGAGTAAAGTGATTTGGTTGCACTTATATAAGACTTGGTTCTGGTTGGGAGGTACTTGTTCCCTGAGTGGAGATTCCTAATAGGGGAGTAGTGTTTGAGGATGTTTTATAGTGATGGGCAGGTATCGGGTTTGTGTATTATTGTATGGATAGTAAGAAGTTGAGAGTAGGTAAGGTAATTGGTTAGTTAGAACCAGTGGAGGTGCTTTAGTGCTAGACAGTAGAGGAAAAGGTTTGGTAAGTTGGATGCAAACTTAACTTTTTTATTACAACAAACCTCTAGCTAATTTTTTTAAGGTTGAGCGAAGATTAGTCAGGATAGGGTGCTGCATAGAGAAGTGAAGGGAGAAGGTAATAAGATGTTACTAAAGAACACCTAGAGCAGTCAGAAAGGGTTTGGTTCTGTAGAGGAAACACAGATTTTGTTGAGTTTTCTTAACTTAAGTGATATGTTGATCATATGTTAAGTTATCATCAGGTATGACACCAAGAAGCTTTGTGTTGGAAACTGTTTCTGTGGTGATATTATTTGCTAATATGATGATGGATTGTTTCTGAGCCAACAGAGATATGGGTAAAAACAGGATTATTTTTTTTTGGGGGGGGGAGGCTGGGTGTAGTAGTCTTTCGTTAGTGTTCCAGAAAAGCCTAGGTTTCTGTTGGTGGTTGTCTTGGAATTCGAAAAGTATTTAGTTTTGTCTGACCTGATTTTTAGTTTAGAAAGGTTCCTCAATTGCCTAAAATATTGCCATTTTGTAGTGTTTTGTCAGTGGATGTTGCTTTCAGAACTTTATCTCTGTTTAGCATGAGTTGCATGATTTCTCCTGTGAGCTGTGGGGTGGGATTGGATTTGATTTGTGTGGATCTGATGGAAGCTAATTTATTTAGTATGTTAAGGAATGGTAGTGAGTTACAGTATCATCTAGGGGCAAGTATTGTAGAATATCCTAGTTGTATTTGTTACGGCAGCTAATGAAGGTGTGATTATTGAAAGAGGAAAGTGTACGCGTACTGAGCCCAATTGTAGTGAGTTCCAGACCCTTAGGACCAGTAAATCACCAAAAACAATCAATGGAATTGACACTGCTGGAGTTTGTACATAAGAAGCTTAAGAGTGCTTTCTAGTGTAAATGCACAAAGTAAATCTCAGACTATGTAGTATTAAAAATAGTGGAATAAAATCAGTAAGGGTAGAAAGACAATAGTAACAGAGTAAGTATTTATCAGTGAATTTTCAGGTCATGGAAAATGGAAAAAGCAAACCAACGTAGAACTGTCTGTACAGGCAAAGAGATTCACAAATGCAATAGGTGGGAAGAGCAATTAAGAAAATGCAGGCTGCCATCAAGAGTAGGGTAAAGTTCATTAATTACAGAGGGAATGGGTGGAAAATAAAGGTGCAGAGGGGTAATGCAGGCTATTTTTGATCCTAGTTTTGAAAAAAAAACATCTAAAAAGCAGACCGCTAAGCATAGGCCAGGCAGAGAAGAAGACATTAAGCTTCGTACCATTTTGAACAGAGTATGACAGAGATTGTTGTTTGTCTTTCGGCTTTTCCCGGTAAGGGGTCGGCTCATTGATCAGTTGATATGGAAAGTATAGATCTGTTGTTTTCTTGTACTCTGTCAATTAATGTATAGGGGAGCTCTGTTTGGTGAATCACAAATATCCCATTATAGCCCTTTGTGCTTGGGCAGAGCCTCCATTCAGTGTTAAGTTCCTTGTAAGCATGACTTCATAAACAGTGTTGAGTATTAACTCTTTCCTTGACTTGTAAGAACTGTACTTTGCTGTTCGGAGCAAACTGGTTGCTGTCTAGGGCTAGGCATATTCTCCTGATGTGTGGTATTCTTGATATCATCGCATCTACCAACATATAGGGTACACAAACCAATGAGTGCGTGTAATCATCTTAGATAAAATGTTGATATAGATGAAGCAAGAGTGAAACTAGACCTGTACGAGGTAACAAGGAAGTGTCTGCTCAGGAGATTAACTTGCGTAGTTAGGGTTCATTTCTTGTTGTTTCCTAAATCCTTTGTATAGCAATACCTTTCATTATTTCCAAAGAGTAGGCATCTGAGGATTAGCTTACCCCATTTATTCAGTTTTTTGGAGCAGAGATGTTCAGAGAAGATTGAGCAGTATTCTCTTCTGGCAGCAAGAGTGGAGGTAAGGATTGATCTGATGTTGTTAATCTTTATTCATTCATGGCTGACTGGTCTCTGTTCCATCCTCGGAACCGACTTGGCCGATATAACAAGCTCGTGCCAGCCAAAAACTCTCGAGCCAAGTCTTACCCATCGTGCCTCTCTCCTCATCTCCTGAGATCTCGTTTGGCGTGTAGTATATCAAGACATGTCAAGCCAGCTCTCCATCTAAGTAGTTATATTTTTCTATTTCTTCATAATATTTTTTGGCTTATCTCTTCCCCCCCCCCCCCCCTTCCTTAACTGTGTGTTTGTGGATCTCTCTTTCATTTACAGCTTTTTTGACAGGATTTTTTTGTCACCTTGTTGCTGTAGTGGCTTTTTATTTGGATTGTGATAATGCCTGATAAGAAGGGGACAACAGGATTTAAGCAGTGTGATAAATGTGGCAGAAAGATGCCCAACTCAAACGGGCATCTTTTTTGCATCTATTGTCTGGGAGTTCCCCACCTCCAGATTCAACCTCCTTGTGAACTTTGTAAAGGATTCAGCTCTCGTACATTAGCAGAGCATAAAAATAAATTAATCTTAAAAGGACTGTTAAAAACTCCTTTCTCAGAGGCATTATCTGAGGCGTAGGTTTCAACACCTCATAAGAAATACATAAAAAATAGAAGTCATTCAGTTCTAACATCTCCTAGTTCTTAGGAACAGAAGCCTTCTAAGACATGTACTGAACCTAAGACAAAACTTCCTAAATTGTCAGCACCAGAGCCTAAAACTCCCTCCACAGTGCAGACGACAACCTCTTCTACGGAACTGACAGCCATAACTTCTGCTATGGTGATGACTATTTCCTTGGTACCAGACACTTTTTTGGCACCAAAAATAGTGTCTCCCTCTAAACTGGTCACCCCCTCCCCATCACAATATTCGGGTCCTTCAACCTCGGTGCTGAAAGGTGAAGTTTTAGCCAAGACAAGATCTTCCCCGTGCATCGATCTCTTTTTTGGACAACAACTCAGTCCTTTTCTTGAAAGACTAGAATCCCCTTTGGGGTTATCCACCCATTCAACCAGCAGTCTTTTGGAGGTCAATGTAGTGAGGCTTGTCGATTAGCTCCTAGCAGCCAGAGACATCCCAACCCCATCCAAGACCTCCCTCCTACCCGGAACCAAGGGATTTTCTCCACAGACTCCAGCATACGTTCCTCCTTCAACCTCCCCACAGGCTTAGAGCCCTATGTACCAATGCCTATCCCGGTGTCAACTTCTTTGGTTCCAGTGTTGCACCTTTCCATGGTTCCGGAGCCTACCCCTGTGGACCACGGCTTAGTTGGAAGCCGATCTACCCTTGAGACCAAGACCCCTAGTTCGATGCTGATTTTTTTCTTCGGCGCCGTCTGTGGTTCCTGTTGTTTTAACAGCTCCGAGTCCTTTCATGACACAAACCCTGGAGGCGGGCTCATCGGAGAGGGGTGTGACCCCAGTTCTGAGGTTCTTCTCAGTTCCGGGCTCCCATCCCTCTTAAGGTGGGCCTGCCTTCCAGGTTGTGTAGAGGGCTCTCGCTTCCACAAGCATGCATGCATTTGGCCCCTTCGGTGTCAGAACCAGATATACATATCTCCTCTGGTATGCAGCTGACACAGCCCACTACACTGGGACTTTAGGCACGGAAGCAGCAAGACATCCTATTGCAGGGCACCTACTCTTTGGAGTCCCCTTCAGATGTTCCTTCTGAAGAGCCACCCCCACAAGAGAATGTGCAAGAGGAAGCACGTTGATTACCCCTGAGGAATCCATCTCTGAAGATACAGAGTACAATGAGGGAGAAGGGTCCCCATGGTCACCCACCTGAGGATGTCTCATTCAGAGACATACTGGAGATTTTGAAACAGAAGGGTGACTAGAAGTCCATCAACCCTTCTACTGAGGAATCTGTATTCTTGCAGGCTTTCTGTGCTCAACCCTTTACTTCCTGGGTGACCCTGCCTGTGGATGAGCTGGTCAAGCTCATCGTGCAGCGCGCTTGGAAGGCCCCTGACACCGTTGAGCCAATTCCTCGAAGACCGGATAAAATTCTCTCTCCTCCACAAGATCAGCCCCAGTGGTCCAAAGGCTTGGCAGTAGATTCTATGGTGGTGTCAGCGGCGGCCACTAGAAAAGAACTTGCTGAAGAGAGTTCAGCTGTCCATCCTCCATACAGGGAGTCCCGAACGATAGAAAGACTAAGGAAGCTGGCTTACACTTTGGCGACCTTCGCCATATGGCACATTTTACCAGTCTTCAGAAGGACCTGATTACAGATCTTTTAGGAACCTTGGCAGGAGCATTGCCTGATGAGGTATGTGACAAAGTTGCCACTCCGCTTGCCACCCTAGAGACCATTTGTAACTCCTCCATGCAGTTGATAGCTCATACAACCGAGGAGGCAGCCAAAGCAGCCGGGTACAAGCGTTGCCATGAGACTTCAATGCATGTAGGTGCTTGTGCCACTTTCTGGACCCAAGTCTTCCTTTTTCAACGCTCCTGTTGATGAGTCTTCTTCGTTTGGCCCAAAAGTTAGACACTTTAGCCAGGTGTGAGAAGAACTGAAGGGTGAGCTATCTTCCAAGGGCAGAGAGGGGAACTCATCTGGCAGATGCCCTCCTGTGGCAGAGGGGATCCGCAAAACCTGGGCTCCAGGATTCCTTCTCTGAGCAGCCCTATCAGCGCTCCTGAAGAGCTATGTCAGACTCCAAGCCAGTCACAAGCGGTGTCCCACAGGGCTCAGTCCTGGGGCCCCTCTTGTTCAGCATTTATTTTTCCGAGGTACAGGCAAACATAGGAGGATTGTGGCTGACAAAGTTCGTATATGACTGCAAACTGGGTGCCATAATTGATACTCCAGCGGACACAAACATCCTTCAGAGAGGCCTCATAGAAACGGATAATTGGTGCCAGAGCCATGGCCTTAAGCTGAACGCCAAAAAATGTATAGTCATACCCTTTGGGAAAAACAAGATACCCACAAATTACCACATAGGTGGTAATCCATTAAGTACGGAAGAGGTAATCAGGGACCTAGGAACCCAGGTTGACAGTAACCTCTCATTTGACACTCACATTGCCAAAGTGGTTAGGAAGACCTTCAATATTGCCCACCTTATCATGAAGGGTTTCACATCTAGATCAAGAGAGGTCATTGTGCCCCTGTACTCTTCTCTTATCATGCCAATGATTGAGTACAATGCCGCATTTGGGATGTATCTTACCCGACACCTGCAGCAGTTGGAAAGACCCCAAAAGTTGCTCACCAAGAGGATAAAGGGTCTTAAACATATGTCATATGCTGCCCGACTGAAAAAACTCCAGCTCTATTCAGTCGCATACCGCCTACTCAGAGGTGACCTGTGCCTGACGTACAAGGCCATGTCCAATCCGGAATTAATGGACATGCTCCATCTCAGAAAATCCAAATCCATCAGAGCCACGAGCAAGAGACTTGAACCTCAACACAGAAATAAATAGGACATGCTGGAGGGACAGATTCATAACCCAGAGGCTCCCTACACTCTGGAACAGAATCCCAATCCATGTTAGGCAGAGCCCCTCACTAACTCTATTCAAGAGAAATTATGACGAGTGGATGGGAGATCGTAGGTTTACCCCGGGGGTCATCTCTGCGTCACTACTAGACAGAGGCACAGCAAACTAAACCCTAAATGGGAGTAGTATTCTCATCCTAAGGGGTGGTGAAAGCCACACACACTCTGGCTAGGCTTATAAATGCCCTAGGGCAGATAGCCTAGTATGAACCTATGACCCTGTCTGCATGGGTGTACACTTTTCCGCCCCTCAATGATCCTATACCAGGAATCGGTGGCGGGAAGATGTGGTTCACAAAATCCCAAGGACCTTTTTGTGACACACGTGGTGAGCTATCTTCCAAGGGCAGAGAGGGGAACTCATCTGGCAGATGCCCTCCTGTGGCAGAGGGGACCCGCAAAACCTGGGCTCCAGGATTCCTTCTCTGAGCAGCCCTATCAGCGCTCCTGAAGAGCGGCCTGATTGCTTACCTCTGGAAGCAGTCAGGGGATGTTTTTCTCTGCACCACTTGGCCTGGCATTCAATAACATCAGATTCCTGGGTGAAAACGATAATGACCAGGGGTTACCATATCCACTTCTACCTTTATCCAAAGCCAGTAAGGTGAATCCTCGACGTTCCACCCAATCAGAGGTATGCAGCAGCACAAGAAGTTCTAAAGCTGCTAGAAAAAGAGAGTCATCCAAACAGTCACATCAGACCAAATAGGATCCGGATTTTACTCAAGATTCTTTTTAGTGCCAGAAAAGACAGGGGACTGGAGGCCAATTTTGGACCTCAGCATCCTGAACAAGTTTGTCAGACAAACAAAATTCCGGATGGTCACGGTTCAGTCTATCCTTCCATTTCTGGAAAAAGACTATTAGATGTGCTCCATAGATCTTCAGGATGCATATTACCACATAAAAATGGACAAACAATCCAGAAGATATCTCTGCTTCCGGCTACTAATTTCAAGTGCTGCCTTTTGGTCTCACCACAGCCCCAGAATGTTCACCAAATGCATGGCAGTAGTAACAGCTCACTTGAAACTCCAAGTGTTCCGGGTGTTTCCATATTTAGACGATTGGCTCCTTACAGCTCCAACCAAGAGTCTACTGCTCCAAGCTATATTGTACACTCTAAAACTGGCAGACATGATAGGAATCTTAATAAACAAGGAAAAGCCAAAGCTTGTTCTGGTTCAAAGCTTAGAGTTCATTGGGGTGACATTCGACACAAAATTCTGCCTAGTTGCTTTACCTCATAGGTAGGTACTAGGCTATCTGCCCGAGGGCATTTATAAGCCTAGCCAGAGTGATTAATTAACTGATCCTCTGTCAAGCAGAGCCAATGAAGTGATCCCAGGGGTGTATTTTCTGTTACCTGTCCACTCGTCAAGGCTTCTCTTGAAGAGTGTTAGTGAGGGGCTCTGCCTGACTTAATTCAGAATTTTGTTTCAAAGCATGGGAAGTCTCTGTGACAGGAATCTATCCCTCCAGCATGTTCTTTTTTTTGTTGTGGCGAGGTTTAGCTCACTAGAGCGCGTGGCTCTCAGTGACTTGGATTTCTTTAGGTGGAGCATGTCCATCAGTTCTGAGTTGGACATGGCTTTGTAAGTCAGGCAGAGATCACCTCTGAGTAAGCGATATGCCACTGAGTACAGCCGGAGTTTTTTCAGTCGGGCTGCATAGGACATATGTTTGAGGCCAGTAATCCCAGTAATCCTCTTGGTGAGGTACTTTTGTGGTCTTTCCAGCTGTTGGAAGTGTCTTGTGAGGAACATCCCAAATGGGGCATTGTACTCTATGATGGGTCTAATGAGTGACGAATAGAGTGGCGCAGTATAACCTCTTTATTTCTAGATGCAACCCTTTAGTAATTAGATGGGCCACATAGAAGGATTTCCTAACTACTTTGGCAATGTGATTGTCAAGGGAGAGATTACTATCTACCTGGGTCCCCAGATCTCTTATTACCTCTTCTGTATTAAGAGGGCTGCCACCTGTGTGGTAATTCGTGGGTGGTTTGTTTTTCCAAAATGGGATGACTATGCATTTCTTGGCATTTAGCTTGAGGCCATGACTTTGACACCAAGTGTCCATCTCAGTAAGGCCTTTTGGAGGATGTCCGTGTCAGCTGGAGAGTCAATTATGGCTCCCAGTTTGCAGTCATCAGCGGACTTGGTTAGCCATAGTCCTCCTGTGTTTGCCTGTACTTCTGAGAAGTATATGCCAAACAGTAGGGGTCCCAGGACCGAGCCTTGCGGGACACCACTTGTAACTGGTTTAGACTCAGACCTGGAGCCCGCTATTCTTACCGTGTGAGTTCTGTCTGTAAGCCAGTTGGCAACCCATCTCATGACGTAGGGGTTTATGTTCAGGCTGGTGAGTTTTTCGTTAATATCTGAGTGGGGAATGGTGTCGAAAGCCTTTCCGAGGTCAAGGTAGGCTGTGTCTACCACCTTTCCCTCATCTATGGCCTTGGTGACTGTCTCGAAGAAGTCAACCAGGTTTAGTAGGCATGATCTGCCCTTAACAAAGCCGAACTGGATCGGATCAAGTGTTTGGAGGTTCCCAATGTCTTTGTTAATGAGTTCCATTATGATGCACTCCATAGCCTTGCAGACCAGGCTAGTCAGGCTTATGGGGCGATAGTTACCAGGGTCAGTTGTGGCCCCTCCTTTGTAGAGAGGAATAACCGTTGCTGTGTGCCATTCTATGGGGCACATAGCCTGTGGAGAGGTTAAACAGCGTGTTTAGGTGAGGGTTTAGTTTGTTCTGTAGTTTGTGCAAGACGTGGCCTGGGACACCATCTGGTCCCATTGACACTGTGTTTTTGGCTTTTGAAAGGGCTGTTTTCACCTGTGCGTCTGTGATATTTGGGACGCTACACTTTTCCGGTATTGTTGTAGTCCCTTTTGGAGGTGAGAGGGGTGTGAAGTTTGCACTGAAACTATCTGCCAGGATGTTGGCAATATCAGTAGGTTCAGTATATTTTGTGCTGTTTTGCACTAATTCAGTGCATATCTGTGAGTTACCACTTAGATTCTTAACATAGCTAAAGAAGGCTTTGTGGTTATCTTTTGAATCCTTGGCTATTTTTCTTTCGAAGTTAGCCTTGGATGATTCCATGAGGAACCTTAGTTTCTTACTGATACTGATCAGGGATGTCTTTCCTTCTTGGGATTTGCTTTTTTTTCTGAACTAGTTTCCTCCTCCTATTGTATAGCCTGTTTATTGCAGGGGTCCACCAAACTGGTTTCCTTCTCTTAGAGGAGTGAGTCTTAGATCCATGCATCCTAGTAGGTGCTTATAGAGTGCATTTGTAAAGGTTTCTGCATCTTGGGCAGCATTATCCTTTAGCATGGTGGCTGTGAAATTTACCACCTCAGTCTTAAGTAAGGTGAAGTTTGCTTTTGAAAAGGTTTTTACTGTGGTTTCCTTAGTTGGGGTGGTGGTGGGGTGTGGACATCCAGAGTGATTAGTTTATGGTCCGATCTGACCAGTGATGGGTTGACCTCCAGTGTGGAACACCTGTTGCCCATGTTGGTGATTACCAGGTCTAATATGTTTTCACCTCTGGTAGGGGAGTTTACCAGCTGATCCAGGGCGTTTGAGTTGATGAATTCCAGGAAGCGCTGGGCCTGGGAATTTGTACTCGAGTAGTTTTTTAAGTGAATGGTAGGGTAATTGAAATTGCTCAATATCAGGGTGTTCGGTAGGACCTTCATGTTTTCCATTGCCTCCAAAAAGGTGGAGTGGTGGTCCTGGGTCATGGAGGGTGATCTGTAGCAGGCCACAATTTGCATTGCAGATTTACCTGATGTTAAGTTGCACATGGATGATCTCCGAGGTATCATGCTGCACCACTAACCTGGAGGTGTAGGTATCCTTGATGAATATGGATATACCCCCTTCTTTTGTACTTCGGTCTGTGTTCTGTGGCCGAAACGTGTGGTATGAGTTGTAGCCCGATAGTGCTGGGGTGCTCTCTGGAGCCTTGAACCAGGTTTCAGTTACTGCACAGATGTCGATGTTCTCCATACTGAGGAGTGCTTCTAGCGCATGCATTTTGAGATTTAAACTCCTGGCATTGAGTAGCATAACCCTCTGTTTTTTGTTAATTTTGCTGTTTATGGAGGTGGGTTTGACTTTTGAGCCTTGCCTAAAAAAGGCACTATGGGGGCAGCAAGAGCCTTGGCCAGTATTCGAAAGCCTAGGGGTGACAGGTGCAAGCCATCTCTTGCGAAGCAACGCGGCTTGTCGAGCATGTCGTCCCAGGTTGACAGACACTGGATCCCCTTTGAATCACACCAGAACCTTAGCCAGTTGTTGAAATTGATAGTTTTTTCTTTATACGGAGGCATCGTTCTTGGTGAGGGCAGGATGCTACTCAGAGTCAGGGTCATACCAGCCTGGGCTACATGATCAGAGAGCTCTTCCATGTCTCTTTTCATGTAGTCCAGGGAAGTATGTCTCAGGTCATTCACACCAACATGAACAATGACAGAGTCATATTTGTACTTGTTCTGAAGTGACCTGAGTGCTTGTGTTATGTGGCGGATTCTGGCTCCCGACAAGCATCATCTAACAGTAACCTTCTGCTTGTCGAGCCTAGTGAGTGGGATGTCAGTGTGCCTGACTATAGAGTTACCTATTACTAGTGTGTTAGGTATGTTATTTCGCCTTAAGGGCTGTGATTGTGCGGCACACTAATTTTGTGTTTTATGTGTTGTCTGGTTTGTGACAGGAAGTGCAGGTTGTTTGGGTGTCTGCTTTGGAGGTCTCTGATGCTTTTGCAGGTTTTTATTTAGAGCCTCCTAGTATGATTTTATGTATTTATGTGTATTTTTGCTAGTGTTGTTTTAGTAGGTCTGTGTGCGGCTGGAGGTGTGGTGCAAGTGTTAACCTTCTCCTCTTGAGTGACTGTTCCAGTCTTGGGTGGAAGGTGGTCACAGCTAACAAAAGGTTGAGATCTCAACTGCAAGCGATACTGTCTCAAGACCTAGTTTCAGCCCAATTGGTCTTACAACTTCTGGGTTCCATGGTGGCAATGATCACTCTGGTCCCATTAGTGAGATTCCATATGAGGCTGCTTCAGTGGCTCCTAGCATCTGAATTGGTGGATGAAGCCAGAAGAGGAGTTATGGAGTCACCCTTTTTTTACCCGCTCAAGCCAAAGCTACAGTTACCATGGATGGCTCCCTAATTTGGGGGGGGCGATTTTCAGGGAAGAACCGTCTAATGCACTTGGTCACCCTTGGAGGCCAATCTGCATATCAATGTCCTAGAACTGAGGGCGGTGCTGCTAGCATTGCAAACATTCCAAGTGACCCTTCTTGCTCTCCAGTCAGACAATGTCAGTGGTTTGGTACATCAACAAGCAAGGAGGAACCATATCCTATCCATTATGTCAGGAAGCCCTGAAAGTGTGGCAATGGGCGATACATTCCAACCGCTTTCTGTAAGCAATGCATATTCCCGGGAATTCCAGTGTGATTGCAGACAAACATTCTGATACCTCACGAGTGGCGTCTCAGTCCTGTAATAGCGACACAAATATTTAGTCATTGGGGCCAGTCTTGCTGCGATCTGTCTGACTCTCCATCGAACCACAAATGCAGCAGCTACTTCGCCCTGATCCCCTTCAGGGGAAGTCACTGAGAAATTCTCTGATACATAATTGGCCCCCAGGACTACTTTATGCCCTTTCCCCTCATTCCACAGTTCTTAAAGAAAACTCAGTGGTTGAGAAACAAAGTAATCCTTATTGCACCCTATTGACCCCGTCAAGTCTGGTTCCCCTTCCTATGGCCTCACCTAGTTTACTGTCCGTGGACTTTGGAGCCAGACTCAGGACTAGTGTCTCATTCACAGGGGCTGATCCATCCTGACCTACCTAGTCTCAAGCTGACCACTTGGTTTCTCCACTTCCACTAATTGCCAGGCAGAGTAATCTATCTTCCCCAGTGCAAAGGATACTTATAGTTTCCCATAAACCATCCACCAGGAAGCTTTATCATAGTAAATGGGATAGGTTTGTGATCCGGGCAAAAGAACAAAAACTAGACTCCTCAGTCGCGATCCAAAAGGTCTTAGAACACTTGTCAACTTTACTCCAATCAGGAGCTTCAGCTTCTAATATTACAGTTCACTTAGCAGCTGTCTCCAATTTTCATAATGGCTGTAATGATTTTTCATTGATGTCCCACCGTCTCTGCAAAACCTTCCTAAAGGGAGTCATGTATTTGAGACCACCTCTTAAAGATCCTATTGAACCTTGGAATTTGATGCTAGTCTTACAAACTTTAACTTGTCAATCCTTTGAGCCATCAGCCACCTGTTGATATAAAGTTTTTGTCTTGGAAAACCTTATTCCTGGTAACCATCACCTCAGCCAGGAGAATATCAGAGTTACAAGCTTTGTGTATAAATCGCCCATACATCATTTAACACAAAGAGGGAGTATCACTTCGGACTAACCCTCCTTTCTGCGCAAGGTTATTTCAGATTCAAATCTCAACCAGTCCATTGATTTGCCCGTTTTCTTCCTAAATTTTTCTAACAAAGGTGAATACCATTTACACTTGCTAGACGTACAGAGACGATTACGATTTTACTTAGAACTAAATCATTCAGGAAATCAGACCAACTATTCCTATCCTTCTCCGGTCCAAGATTGGGAAAGTCAGTTTCCAAAGTCACTTTATCAAAATGGTTAAGAGATTGCATTACGTTTGTTTCTCAAAAGAACAAAGTAACTCTATTAACTAAAGTCCAGGCTCACTCCACCAGATCTGTGTCTACTTCGGTGGCCTTTCATTCTAGAGCCTCTAGACGATATTTCCACAACAGCTACCTGGGCTACACCTCATACCGTTATTACTCATTACAAATTGGAAATGGTCTCCAGGGGAAGAGCATTCTTTGGCTCAATGGTGCTCAGGAATATCCTTCCATGGGGCCTCCCAGGACGTAAAGTAGCTGGGGACTCTGTCCTATCAGTTGTGAATGAAGATTAACAACATCAGATAAAGAAGTTATGTTATTACCATAACATTCCTGTTGCATAACATGTCTGTGTTGTTGATCATTTATTCATGACGTCCCATCCCCCCTTCCCCCCTCTGAAAGACTCCTGGAGGTTCAGATTTGGTCCTGGTTACCTGATAGGGCAGTTCATAGGTAGATACTAGGCTATTGGCCTAGGGCCTGTATAAGCCTAGCCAAACGGTACCCTGGCTTTTACCACCCAAGAAAATTATTTTCCTGTGCCCCTGTCAAGCAGAGCCACAGAAGTGATCCCCGGGGTGAATTTCCTATCTCCCATCCAGTCAAGATCAGTTGCTCAGATAAAGCCTCCGCTTTTTCTATCCTTATGGATAAACTTGATCTGAGGAGATGAGAGGGGCACTATGGCGTAAGACTTAGCTTGAGAGTTTTTGGCTGGCACAAGTTTGTTATATTGGCCGGGTCGGTTCCAAAGACAGAACCAAGATCCATCAGTCATGAATGAATGAAGATCAGCAACACAGATGGAACATTATGGAAAGAACGTAACTTTTTTTTATGGAATGTTACTTGGGCACAAAGATATTAATACTTTTTCCTTTTTATTTCCAGATGAAACCTCTGTTTCTAAAAATGACGATGAACTTGTCCTCCTAGATGATGATTCACAATGAAGCTACATTGTGGTTTCTGTTTTCAGGTGAGTGTTCTGAAATAAGATATTTTTAGTATTTCAATTTATGTATTTGCTACTGAAAATGTCTTGTAGAACTATAATGATTTTAAGAACAAGTAGCTTCATTAGGAAGTGACTGGTGGTTGGCTTAATGTATTAATTAGCTATTAACAAGCAGTTTCCTGTGGTCCAGAGGTGCAAGGTTTGATTCCCCCCAGCCTTTGTTGCCTTACTATGTAATTCTGAGAAAGTCATTTAACCAGACACCGCTCCTTGGCTGAGTGTGAAAAATGTCTATGAAGATCACTGCTCTACCCAAGAAAAATAAACACAACTAAATAAAAGTAGCTTTCCACTGGAATTGTTGTGCTTTAGTTTTACATCAGTGACTGTTGAATCATGAGTAGGTTTAGAAGTTTAATAATCATGGGTATGGTTAACTCTTTCTTGAAATTCCTAAACTTGTTGTGGACTTTTTTTTACTTTGCAACTATAAAGAAGCTGCTTTGCTGTACAAATAGACTGTAAAACACTATCTTGAAAACTTTGTAGCTGTACTCCTAGCAGAAGGTAAAAAGAAAATGCACACAGAACATAGCCAGCGTTAGGCACCCGACGAACCTGCTGGGAGTCCCCGATTATCTCTCCCACATATAAGGGCCACCACATGAAGCAGCCATGGGTTTCTCTGACTCTTGCTCTCCTTCTTCTGCACATCCTAGACATTCTCACAGCTGTAAAACATTGTCAGGCAATTCCGGTATTTTTTTTCCTGAAAAACTTGCCTGTAAGCTGCACTCAGTCAGTGAAGCAAGTTTCCTGATTGGCTGTGCTGTAATCTGTGGTCTGTTAGGTCAGTTTTTTGGATTATCAGCGTGAAGCATTCCTCTCACCTGCTCAGATGTTTGCAGAATGTCCAGATTTTTGCTTCGTATTTTTGGTTTGCTCATTGTTGATAAAGACGCGGTGGTGCAGCGGTAGCGTTGTTGCCTCACAGCAAGAGGTTCTCGGCTGGAGGGCCTTCTGTGTGGAGTCTGCATGTTCTCCCCGCGGTCGAGTGGCGTTCAAAAGATATGCATGAATGGGCGTGCCCTCGTTGAAGGTTGGGCGTTGGGCTGGCAACTCGGTACCCTAAAAATCTACTGCCAATCATTAGCAGACCGGAGTTCTGCTGTGGCGATTCCCTAACCAGGAAAAGCTGAAAAGTCAAACAACATTTTTGGTTTGTTCATAAAATTTGTGTTTTTCTTACAAATGGTTGAGTATTGAAGTCATTAATAAAGACAGACATTTAAGTTTCAGACTTCATATCCTTCAGAAAAATGTATGCTAAAGCAAAGCCTGCTATTCTAGCAAGTTTGTTTATATGAGCAATACTTAGTGAACCTCTCAACTGTACAGATTTTTGCAGAATGTCCAGATGTTTGCCTCATGTTTTTGGTCAGTTTTCCATAAAATTATGGTTTTCTGGCAAATTAGTAACAAATCATTAAAAACGGAATCTAAAAAATGACAGACATTTAAGTTTCAGACTTTATACCCTTCAGAAAAATCATGCTAATGTAAAACCTGTTATTCTGTCATTTTCTAAGTTTGAAAGAGCAGTATTTAAAAATTGTCCCTATTTTTGGTCCTTTGCCTTACTTTTTTATTGCTTTGTCCAGATTTCTTATTCTCAGAGGTTGAGAGGTATGATGAGCCCTTGTACCCCCATTATTTTTGTCTTTGTCCAGATTTTTCATGCTAAGAGGTTGAGAGGTATGACGTGAGGACAGATGGAGGGAGGATTCAGATTTTCTTGAAGTGATCGTGGGTCCAGCATAGGAGCTGTATTTTTACTGCCCTTGTAAGAGCAATTTGTAAAAGATCTGAAAGACTGCCTTTTAAGGATAATTTAAAAAGGTTGAACTGGTCTGGTCTGTGTGTAGGAGAAGCAGGCAGAGGATTAGTAGCAGCCTGCTATCAACTGTAGAAAAGGTAGGGTTACCAGATACCTGCGAACCCAAAGGAGGACAAAGCAATGATAAAGGAGGACAAAGGAGAACTCTTCCTGTTCTGCTCACAAATGAGAGTGTAGTGCTGCTACAAATAATTCCTTACTGATGCAGGGGACACCTGGACTGCTGTACAATAACATTTCAATGTGTGATTACCATAAACCATCCACTGTTACCATTCATTGTGATCCTGCCATCACCCAGAATGATGCCACAGTACAAGGACAAAATGATTGACTTCAATAATTGGCTAAGCTTCTAGTGTCATTCTAAGGGGATCCAGTATTTGTCTGCCTGGGATGACATGATCGACAGACCACGATGCTTTGCCAGAGATGGCTTGCACCTGCCGGCCTTGGGATTCCGGATACTGGCTAAGGCTCTTGCCACCCATATAGTGTCTTTTTTAGGCATGGTTCAAATGACAAATTCACCACCGTAACAGGTACAAGCAAGCAAAATCTGAGGGTAATGCTACTCAATGCTAGAAGTCTAAACCTCAAAATGCACTCACTCGAGGCACTTCTTAAAATGGAGAACATCGACATCTGTGCAGTGACAGAGACCTGGTTCAAAGCTCCAGAGAGCACCCCTGCATTACCAGGCTATAATTCATACCACACCTTTCGGCCACCTAACCAAGAACGAAGCACTAAAGTTGGAGACGTGTCCATATTCATTAAGGATATCCACACCAACATGGGCAACCGGTGTTCCACACCAGAGGTCAATTCCTCGTTGGTCAGATCCGACCACAAGCTAATCACGCTAGACATCCACATCCCGCCCCCACCCCCAATTAGGAAACCACTAAGACAGAAGTGGCAAACATCATGACACCCATGCAGACGGACAATAGAGTTACGACTGCTGAATCCTACACAAATGCACTTTATAAGCACTTACACAAGTGCATGGATCATGCTCTCCCTAATAGAACCAAGATGCTATCCTCCAAAAAAAGGAAGCTGATCTGGTGGTCCTCTGCCATAAACAAACTCTGCAACAGAAGAAAGAAACTGTTGCAAAAAAAGAGAAAAATCCCATGACTGGAGGAACGCCCTGGTCAACCTCAGTAAGAAGCTGAGATCCCTCATAAAATCCTCCAAAGCTAGTTACGAAAGACAACCACAAAGCATTCTATAGCTATGTCAAGAATGTCAGTGGCAACACTCAGATCTGCTCTGAGTTACAGCACAATGACACTAAATATACAGAACCAACTGATATTGCCAACATCCTGGCAGATAGGTTCAGTGCTAACTGTACCCCCCCTTCACACCCTAGAGGGCCCATCTCTATACTGGAAGAATGCAAAGTTCCTGTAATCACAGCTGCACAGGTAAAAAACACACTCTCCAAAGCCAAGAACACAGCATCCATGGGACCTGGCAATATCCCAGGCTGTGTTCTACACGAACTACAGAATGAACTGGCACCCTACCTAAGAACCATGTTCAGTCATAGCCTCACCTCAGGCTTTGTGCCCACTGAATGCCGGACCGTGATGGTTATCCCACTCCACAAAAGGGGAGCCGTGACGGACCCCGAGAACTACCGCCCCAATAGCCTGACAAGCCTGGTCTGCAAGGCCATGGAACGTATCATCATGGAACTCATAAACAAAGACATTGGTAATCTCCAAACTAAAGAGCCTACCCAGTTCGGATTTGTAAAAGGCAGGTCATGTCTCCTAAACCTGATTGACTTCTTTGAAGCAGTCACGAAAGCCATAGATGAGGGTAAGGTTGTTCACACAGCTTATCTAGATCTCACCAAGGCTTTTGACACCATCCCCCACTCTGGAATTATAGATAAGCTCACTAAACTAGGTATAAATCCCTATGTCACAAGATGGGTTGCCAACTGGCTCACGGACAGAACCCACACTGTGAAAGTAGCAGACTCCAAATCCGACTTCAGACCAGTAAAAAGTGGAGTACCACAGGGTTCAGTCCTGGGTGCTCTCCTGTTTGGTATCTACGTCTCTGAAGTACAGGCTAACATAGAAGGTCTTTGGCTAACAAAGTTTGCAGATGACTGCAAACTAGGAGCCATAATCGAAACTCCTAACGATGTGGACATCCTACAAAAAGGCCTCACTGAGACAGATACCTGGTGTCAAAGCCATGGCCTGAAGCTCAATGCCAAAAAGTGTATCATCATCCCCTTTGGTAAAAACTCTGTATCCATGAACTACCACATAGCTGGTAATCTACTTAATGCCAAAAATGTGATGAGACCTTGGGACACAGGTGAACAGTAGTCTCTCCTTTGATAATCACATCGCCACAGTGGTCAGAAAGCTCACCTCATCACAAAAGGTTTCTCATCCAGAAAAAAAGAGGTAATTGTTCCACTCTACTCATCACTTATTAGACCCATTATAGAGTACAACGCTCCTTTTGGTATGTACCTGACAAAACATCTACAACAACTGGAAAGGCCACAGAAATACCTCATAGAGGATTACTAGCCTCAAACAGATGCCCTACGCAGACCATCTCAAAAAACTCCAGCTTTACTCCGTCGCATAACATCTACTCAGAGGTGATCTCTGCCTAACATACAAAGCTATGTCAAACCCAGAGCTGTTGGACATGCTCCACGTAAGGAAATCCCAATCCCTCTGAGCTACACGCTCTGGGGACCTAAACCTTATCACCACAATAAACAGAACATGCTGGAGGGATAGATTCTTGTCCCAGAGACTTCCCATACTCTGGAACAGACTACCTATCTATGTCAAACAGAGCTCCTCATTAGCACTCTTCAAGAAACATCTTGATGATTGGATGGGAGATAGGAAATTCACCCCGGGGATCACTTCTGTGGCTCTGCTCGATAGGGGCACAGGAAAATAATTTTCTTGGGTGGCGAAAGCCAGGGTACCTTTTTGGCTGGGCTTGCATAGACCCCAGGGCTGATAGCCTAGTACCTACCTATGAATAAATGCAATTTATTCAAATGGTATTTTGAACTGAATTTAATTGTTTTATTCAACTCTGAACAGTTAAAAAGTGCCAAAAAATATACTTATCAGCTCTATATTTCCAGATTATTTGAGAAGCACACTGTCAGAACACAAATGGAGCACTATATTGGAAGCATTTACTAAATCTTTGCTAAGAAAGGTTGTTACAATTGCTCATAACATCTTCCAAAATTCTGTGGAAAGTCTGTAAGTAATTGTAGCCACTTTTAATTGTAACAGAGCACTGCACAAGCTAGGCCTGGCCATTAAGTTTTGGTTTACAAGGAGTACATTCAAAAAATGACACACAAGGAAGAAGTGAACTTGAGTAACTTAATCCTTGTTTATTTATTGCATATGAGACATGGCTATTCCCAGCATTACAAAAAAAAAAACAGAAGAAACGTTTTAGACAGAGAAAACTACAACATTGCACTCTGTATGTGTTTTATACTGTGAGTTAAACAGAGTGAAATATGGACCATTGTTCCCTTTTTTATTTCCAAATGGCTGTGCTCACACAGTCTCTCAAGCAGATGTGTTTGAGCTATTTTTCCCGAGCCAACTAATTATTTAAGGAGATTAACCATCATCCCTTATTTAATGCTGTTTTTCCAAAGTGGAAATGGAGGACATTTTTGATTTGGGAATTCCTACACGTTAAGGTCAAAGTGGAAAAAAGTCAAGGAAACTGCTATTCATCTCCAGTGACATGTTTTGTGCAGCCTCCATAAAATACTGTGTCTGCTAGCTTTCCAGCTTGCCAGAATTTTTTTATCTGAATTCACAGATGGGATTTAAAGTGAAAAGGATAATGCAACTAAGATTTAAACCTACATCAGCTAGTACTTAGTCAGACTTTATCAAAGAGATGCCAAAGGGCTACTGGGACAAATCCAGAAGAAATAGGTTGTATTTCATTGGGTTTCCCAAATGTGTGTGTGAGAGAGAGAGAGAGAGAGAGAGAGAGAGAGAGAGAGACTGTGCAGTACCTTACCAAGCAGCTAGATGGCATCTTCAAAAATCCAAATGATGAGGGTGCACACGATAAGCTGTAGGCCATGTACTGTCCATTTCCTGAGGCAGATCATTGCCTGCTTTGAGGCTTACAAGTTAAAAGAAAGACTGCTTTGTCTGTTATCAGGTGCTAGGTGAGGGTCTATATTAGTTCATCGAAGGTTCACTTCAGCAAACTTGCATTCATCGAACAAAAAACATCAAACGTTCACTTCAGCAAACGTCATATTAGTGAAAGATTTAAGGTGAAGGAACTAGATGGCCAGCATAAGGAAATTTGCCCTTTTCCCCACTGTAGTGCAATCTCGGAGTTGGTATATATAGTTGGGAGAGGTGTAGTTGGTTTAAAATACTCTGGTGTGTGTTACTGGGAAATCTTGGGCAAGTAGTTACTTTCCCCATGTAACACATTCAGTGAAGTGAACATCTGCTGAAGTGAACTTTTGACATTTTTTGTTCGATGAACGAAGGTTCACAGAAGTGAACCTTTGATGAACTAATCGACCCGCTAGGTGGATGCGTGGTACTGCCCAAATATTTATTCATCAAAACTATTCTGTTAAGACAAGAAAGAAGCAAGACAATATTTTACCATTTAAGTTGGCAAAATAAGAATGGATTTATTTTATTTATTTATTTATTTTATTGCATTTGTTTACCAGGAAAGTCCACTGGGCCTAAAAGAGCCCATTTTCAGTGGAGGCTTGGGGAGAAAAGATCCAACGAGATACAGAAAAAATATAACATTAATTAGTACAGAAGTAGAAACAGTGTTACAGATAGTAAATATAGCAACATATACAGAATATATACATAAAAGCAGGAATCTAGTTTGTTTGATTACAGTAATATATACAGAAAATATACATTAAAGCAGAATTCAGTGAATTCAATCAGAGTGGTATAAACAGAGATATATTAATCAGTATTATTGTACCAGTATCAACAAGTGAAGATAAAAATAAATATGGAGAAAATATAATCAGTCACGAGTAGCAAAAGACATAGGAGTTTAGTAATCGTATAAGAACAATGAAGAGGTTAGGTTATAGAGCAGGTTCATAGCCAGGAAGAGTTGAGATGATTTTTCAGCATTTGTTTGAAGGTGGTGGTGCTGCCTGTGTTTCTTATAGAAGGTGGAAGTGAGTTCCATAGTTTTGTAACCACCACCACCTTTAAATTATTTTTGCTAACAGAATAAAAACCATGGAGGATACGTAGGAAACCCTACAGTGGCCAGAGAGAAAGGGAGAGACATGGTATCTTCACTTGCTCCAACCACAATAGAGGGCACCACATCAGAGCCAGAGCTTGCAGAAGACCAAGTGGGCTTGGGGGAAATGCTGATTAACCTTTGGAGACTTTTCTCTTTTTTAAAAAACATATGTACTTAGAGAAATCAGAAATAAGACTGCAGCACAGAAAACAACGGAATGAGACATCTGTCAATTAGGAAGTCTCAAAGTGTACTGCTGGAGCAGCTTTTACATGAGAGCCAACCATGTACTGTGACTAGAAGTTGGATGGGACTGAAACTGACATGTTTTTTGTAGTACTGAGACCAGATTGATGGGCAGGTCTGTCTGTTTATTCAGTGGGTTAAATGTTATGGCTGGGGCGGCCACAGTGGTACAGTGGTTATCGTTGCCGCCTCACAGCAAGAGGTTCTCCGGTTCGATTATCGGCTGGGGTGCCTTCTGTGTGGAGTCTGCATGTCATCCCTGTGGTCGCGTGGGTTTCCTCCAGGTGCTCCGGTTTCCTCCCACATCCCAAAGACATACTGTATATTGGACACTCTAAATTGGCCCTAGGTGTGTGTGTGTGCGTGTGTGCCTTCTGTGGAAGGTTGGGCGCGCCGGGCTGACAACTCGACACTGTAAAACTCCACTGCCAATCATGAGCGGACAGGTGATCTGCTGTGGCGACCCCTAATCGGGAAAAGCCGAAAGAAGAAGAAGTTAAATGTTATGGCTGCCATTGTTTTACTTGGCTGTCTATTGTGGGCTAAGGCATCTGGTGAGTGCAGTTGGAATAGTCTCGCATACGAGACCAGACACAGAGACAATAAATAGAACTGGACTAAATTTGCTTTGCTGTTAGTCTGTACATACACCGGAATTTTGAGCAAATCTGTTTAGTTGTTTATACACAATTATTGCCATTGCTATAGCCATTCTTTTGATGATGGTGGCCTGTTAAATGACAGTATTAAATTCTGGGTTTTTATTAATGTGGAAATAGATATTCACCGAGGGAGGGAGGTGAACATGGAGGTGATCTGGTGGGGAGGTAAAAGAAAGTTCACAATCACAATGAATGTGAAAGGCACTAATATTGGCAAGCTTGCATTATGTTTGCAGAGCCGGTGTGGGGGCAGTGTCACCCACACCTTGGTTTATAGTTAAGTACTAGGCTAGGCTAGCTGCCCTTGTGGGCCATTTTAAGCCTAGCCAATTTTCCTTTTTTTTGCTCGAAATAGCTCCATTTGGTTATAGATTGGCATTAGCCATCCCATGGTTGATAATTATATATTATGCATAATAAGATTAACTGGGATCATATCATATAGATAGTCTGAAAAGACCCTTGCATGGGATAAAGGATTTAGGAGATGCCTCTGTCCATTAGTAGTACAGGGGGCAGTCCTGGGGTAAATTTTCTGTTTCCCATCCATAGGTCTAAGTTGCACTTGAATATGCACAGGGGTGAACTTTGTTTTATGTAGATGGGGAGTCTGTTCCACAGCAGCAGTATCTCTGTGAGATATATCTGTCTCTCCAAACCATTTGATGTTGCAGAAAAGGTTTAAATTCCTAGACAAAGAGCATATCTGATGCCATTTGATCAGCCGATGTGCAGAGCCCTAGGCACACTATTCAATTAATATGTAAATAGTTGCTTTTTTAAAACCGTGTTTGGAGTTGAGATTTGTGGAAATGTTCACAAATTTTGCAAGACAACACAGTAAAAATGGGGAAGCATATCAATGGATCTATATGAAGACCTCTGAGCAGAAAAGTCAGACACGTGGGAGATGTGCTTTCGTTTAAGGAGAACAGCAGAAAGGGAATACAGAGGCAGCTCCAGCGGTAAAGGGAAGAAGTCACCACTAGATCCCCCCTCCTCACTCAGATACAGTGATCTGTTAACCAGATGGGGGCTATATTAATTCTAGGATGGAGTATTACCAGTTTAACAAACCCATTTAAATATGATAAGATTTTTGTGGAGTCTGAAAATAGAGCAAGTCCATATAGCAGCATTAATGGAAACACACTTTAACAGACACAAGGAACATATTAAACTGAAGAAAAGAGGTTTTTATTTGCAGGCCATTTCAACAAATGCAGGTGTGAGGAGGAGGGCAAAGTTTTACTTGTAGCGTGTCTCATGTATGAAATGAGACACTGAGTCACTGTGATGGGTTCAAGTTGCTTATTGTACATAAACATATCAGGAGCTGTAACTGGAGCATATATTTAAGCTAACTGATTGATTCATTGCTTCAAATACACTCACGTGCATCTCCATTCATAACTACATTCACTCTGACTAAACAAAATGGCACTGATGTTGCACGTGCTCAGTAACTTAGATGCATGTGCTGTCTAGCTACAGTGGCTGATTAGGTACAATACACACAGTGATCTATATCCTCCCTCTTTGATTTGTTTAACATGCACTAGGGGAACAAGATATTTTTAATTAGCTAGATATCACATCAACATATAACAATAAATGAAGTCCATTTTGCTGTGTATCTTGAAATGGGTCTAGAAATTCTACCCGATCTGGTCACATAAAAACTTTAACTGGTTTTAGCAACAGGGACAATCTCTGGGGTTTATTTTACAATTGGAACTTTGGGGATTGCATCAGGATTACTTGAAGAAAGTACACTCTCTTCTGGAATTTGAACAAGTGTAGAGTCATGCTGAGAAATAGACTCTCTGGCACAGGGAATCTGCTGTGTCACTGGTTCGGAAACTGGCAATATGTGTTTTCAATTCCTTCTTAAATCCATTCATCAGATTGTATGATGTAAGATCTCAGTTCTTCGCAAAGGTTTTGACACTACCCACTTGGTCATATCCTTAAGATGTTTGCATTCTCACAACTTCTCAATGTCTTAATGTTCTAAGAGGTTTGCTGGACTTATCATAGTACATCTTTTGTGACTGATGATTTCTCAAAAATGTTGAGCCTTGACCATTCTGTTGTTCTTTACATTTGGTACTAACAATTTTGGACTATGGTGTTTGCAGATGACATTGTGATCTGTAGTGAGAGTAGGGAACAGGTGGAGGAGACCCTGGAGAGATGGAGATATACTCTAAAGAGAAGAGGAATGAAGGTCAGCAGGACTAAGACAGAATATGTGTGTGTGAATGAGAGGGAGGATAGACGAATGGTGAGGATGCAAGGTGTAGAGGTGGTGAAGGTGGATGATTTTAAATACTTGGGATCAATAGTTCAGAGTAATGGTGAGTGCAGAAGTGAGGTGAAGAAGAGAGTACAGGCAGGATGGAGTGGGTGGAGAAGAGTGCCAGGAGTGATTTGTGACAGACTGATATCAGTAAGAGTGAAAGGGAAGGTCTGCAAGAGGGTAGTGAGACCAGCTGTGTTATATGGGTTGGAGACAGTGGCATTGACAAAAAGGCAGGAGTTAGAGCTGGATGTGGCAGAGTTAAAGATGTTAAGATTTGCACTGGGTGTGACGAGGGTGGACAGGATTAGGAATAAGTATATTAGAGGGCCAGCCCAGGTTGGAAGGTTTGGAGACAAAGCCAGAGAGGCAAGATTATGTTGGTTTGGACATGTGCTGAGGAGGGATTCTGATTATATTGGGAAAAAGATGCTAAGGATGAAGCTACCAGATAACAGGAAAAGAGGAAGGCCTAAGATAAGGTTTATGGATGTGGTGAGAGAGGACATGCAGATGGTTGTTGTGACAGAGCAAGATGCAGAGGACAGGAAGAAATGGGAACAGATGATCCGCTGTGGCGACCCCTAACGGGAACAGCCGAAAGAAGATGATGATGATGATGATGAATTGTTTTCTGATCGGTAAAGTTGCTCTCATCTGTCTGGACATTAATCTCTGAGCAGATGAACCAAGCAAGTTATTTCGCGGAATGTTTCTGAGATTAAGTAAAGCATTGGTACCATCTCTCTTGGATTTCTCTAACGAATGTTTCGCACTTTGAACTGCACACTCGGCTAACCCATTGGACTGTCGATACTCAGGACTACTAGTAACATGGACAAAGTCCCAAGACTCAGCACATTTCTTAAACTGTGGACTTGTAAACTTTGTACGGACTAACATGGACAGAAAAATATCTTCAGTTTTGCAATGACAGTGCTGGACGTTTAGGTAGGAAGAAGGGGTCAATTTCAAACCAATTCAAGTAAGAGTCTACTAACATTAAGTAATGTTAATCATTCCATTCAAAAATATCAGTAACAACCATCAGCTGTGGTAATTCCTCTTTTGACATAGAAAGCCAAAATACCATGCCTCCTGCCTTTCTTTTGGTTGAATCGGTACCCAGGTGACCACAATGTCAAATTTTGATGCATTCCTGTTGTAATGCTGTGGGAATTGCTGCTTAGGACCTTTCATGATGATTTAATCTTCCATCATGAGCTCATCTGTGTAGGGAGGATACTTCTCTATGTCAGGTGGTAAACTAGTTTGTTGTGCTGGCCATCCTTGACTGATAACATGTTGCAGCTTCTGGAGAATTGGGTGTGAGGCTGTGTGATTTCTGCGTTCATCAAGACGTGATGAAAATGTTTTGACTTCTATGATTTCAAAGTCTGCTTTCTCATTATCATGCTGTTCTGTTGTTTGGATGCTCTCGACAAAGCATCAGCAAGATAGAGATATTTGCCTTTAGTATAGACTATACTTAAAATTGTACTTTTGCAGTTTTAACGTCATGTGTTGCAGACATGCTGGGACTGTATGTATTGGCTTTTTCAGAATTGACACTAGAGGTTGGTGATCAGTCTGTATTTGAATAGGTTTTTCATAAATATAATCACTGAACTTTGAACATGCGAAAACTACTGCCAAAAGCTCTTTTGCAAATTGTGCATACTGCGTTTCAGTTTGGGTTAAAGTTCTGGATGCCTAGGCTACTGGTATGCCTTCTTGAAGACATGCTGCACCAAGACCATACTTTGAAACATCACACAAAATAGTTATAGGTTTGTGAACATTGTAATATCTCAACGTGGGTAGACTGGCAATTTTCTGTTTCAGAACGTCAAATGTTCTTTGGTGGTGGTCTAACCAGGACCAGTTTACATTTTTGTGTGTCAGGTAAGGGTGCTGAAAGCTCAGTCAAATCTGGGATGAACTTTTCTAAATAGCTGACCATACCAAGAAAATGTAAAGATGTGACTTTTTCTGGAATTGTATCTCAAGAATTGCTGCTTGCTTAGACAGATCAGGTTGTAAGCCAGAAGTGGTAAACAAATGACCCACATAAGTAACTTTTTCAGTTTGTATTTGATTTCTGAAGATTTTGTTTAAAATTTACTTCACGTGCATGGTGTACAACTTTACTGAGATTTCGGTCATGTTCATCTTCACCATTGTCCCCACAGTAATAGCACATGGATAACCAGAAAACATTTGTTCCATTGCATGTTGAAATACTTCACTGGCAGAATTTATCCCAAATGGCATTCTGAAGAATTTGTATCTTCCAAATGGTGTACTGAAAGTAGTTAACAGTAAAGATTTGTGATCCAGAAAAATTTGCCAAAAGGAACTTTTTGCATCTAAGACTGAGAAATACAGTAGCATTTGGCATGAGAGCAACTACTACTATTGCTGTGCGCATCAAACAATGATGACTTTTAAGTGCTTTAAGTCTCTCAGATCAATAAATATTTGAATATCATCTGAGTTTTTCTTATGAGTTACAACCATGGAGGATACCCGTTCATCTGGTTCTTTTACTGGAGTAAGGACACCTAAATTCACCATTTTGTCAAGTAGTTCTGCTTTTGCTTTGTTCTGCATTGCTACCAGAACTTTCTTGTTGGTTTGACAACTGGGCTTAATTTATGGTTAACTTCATGAATTATGTGACTGGAAGTTTGCCAAGCTTGTCTGTTAAAATATCAGCTTATTCACTAAAAATATTCTGTGTAACACGGTAGTTGTTGCCCAGACTTATATGGTGGTATTAAATGAAATCAGTCCTGTTCTCAAACTGTCTTTGAGGTCTAACAGTGACTGCACATGTCTTTTGACTATGGAAAACTGCAAGTCATAGCTGTTCCCAGCAGAATAGCATGTGAGAACTACTGCACCATCAGTTTGAATCTCTTCACCACCATAAGCAACTAGTTTTGCACACTTTGCTGAATCATGTTTCTCACCAGCTCTTACTTTAGCAAATATTTGTGCTGATATAACATTGCACTTGGATCCAGTGTTTACTTTAAGCTCTACAGGTTTCCCATTATTCCAAACAGTACAAAATATTTCAGTCTTTACTGCCAACCAATAATCTACTGTTTTAACTGTTTCATGAATCACGGAGACACCATCAACATAGAAAGTTTGCTCACAGTTTTCTATTTGATCTACTTGCTTCTTCGGATGCTCTCTTTTAATAAAAAGTATGTGCCACTTTAGACTTATAAAGCCTTTTGAAATTATTCTACTTTTTACATTTATGACACTGCTAACCAAAAATCTAAGCACTTCTGTCATTTAGGTTCATAACTGCCTCCACAGTTATGATAATTAAGAATACGGTTGGGTGTTGTAGCCCCATGTGTTTTATAGTTAAGGTTGTATACTCCCACACCTTTTGGTTTATATTTCTTTTTCATCTTCACTTTGTTGTACACTATCAATGCTCACACTGGCAGATACTGCCTACACGTTTTTCTCATTCATAAGCATATTCGTATGCTATTGTGTAAGCTCATATATATATATATATATATATATATATATATATATATATATTTTTTTTTTGACAAATCTCAATGGCTTTGCTCAACATTAAATTACTGTCCCAAAGCAAAACCTTTCTCACTGCATCATTAACACCACACACAAGCCTGTCTTTTATCAACTCATCTCTCAGATCACCAAATCTGCATGTTTTTGTTTTATTTCTTAAGTCGGTCATATGTTGCTATATTTTCACTAGGCTTTTGATTTCTTGTGTAAAACATGCACCTTTCTATTGTAATATTCGTTTCAGGGTTACATATTTCTCTAAATTTATGTTTTATGCACTCAGGATCGTCCCGTGTTTCAGCATGTATCACAATATGGCAATTCTCCGCCTCCCCTGCATACACAGCAGATGCATACACAAATAAACATTCCCTCTTAATGGCTTCTGAACCAGCTAAATTAAGAAGTATAAATGCTTTTGTACGTACGTCTTTATCACTGAATATGCAGTGTATGAAAACATCATATTCTTGCTGAAACACACTCCAATTCTCAGCACTATTATTATCAAGCACCAGTGGTCCAGGTCTCTGGACTAACAACAAAATACATTTAAATATAAAAATAGACCAGGTACTTGTAATTATGCACAAATGCACAACAATCTTTCTGAAAAGGCTTTAACACCGCAAACACTCCAGACACTTCGGATATCTCGAAAAGTTTCAGTTAATGTGAAAAAGTAGTACATTGTGAAAAAATGCAGTCATTTAGCCTTTTTGTACATTTTAACACTTCGGAAATTATTTCAAACACTTTTGTATTTATTTCAAATGTTTTGAATGCTTCGCCACTTATTCGGTGACTGAAAAGTCATTTAAATGAGTTTAAGTACCTTTGAATAACCACTGACCTGTTTGCGAGTTGGCTGCTGTATATTCCTCCACTTCTGTGTGCCTTATGGTTTGCGAGTTGCTTCACTTTGGAGTTTGGACCCCACTTCTGACACCATGTTGCATGTCTCATGTATCAAGTGAGGCACTGTGATGGGTTCAAGTTGTTTATTGTACATAAACACATCAGGAGCTGTAACTGAAACTTATATTTAAGCTGACTGACTCATTACTTCAAACACACACACATGCATCTCCATTCACTGTGACTGTACAAAATGGCATTGATCTTGCACATGCTCAATAACTTATATGCAGGTGCTGTCTAGCTACAGTGGCTGATTAGGTACAGTGCACACAATGATCTACATTACTTATTTATTTATTTAGCATATGTTGACCGGGAAAGTCCACTGGGTCAGAGACCCATTTTCAGTGGAGGCCTGGGGAGAAAAGCTCCACAAGCAAAATACAAAGAAAGACAATATTTAAAATACAATTTAACAATGTTACAGATGTAATAGGAAGAAAAAAACATATTACAATTTATATTTTTTGTAGGATTTCATTAATCTGAAACTAGAAAGAATTGTACAATTGGTAGTAATGTTACATCATTACTTTCTTTGGTGAGATTCTGTATAGTAAGAATACACTAGTAAATGTGAAGCATGGGTTTTGCAAAGATTTTTGTCATTTTTGCATTTGGGGAAGTATACTGTTTAAGGTGGTTTGCTTTTGAGGCAGGTGCAGGATGGATTGTCTAGATAATGTGTTTTTAGGGCTACTTTAAAAGTTCTTGGCTGGTCAATTTGGGTTATTTCAGGTGGAAGGTTATTCCATAGCTTAGCTATGGTATGAGAGAACAGACATTGTCCTGCTCTTTTGTTGGGTTTAGTTACAGTAAGCATCAGTTTACAGAAAGATCTTAGTGTTCTAGTGGGGGGTGTATGTTTGCAGGATTGAGTTAAGGGCAGGGCAGTCATTTGGTTTAGAAATTAGTTTATGGGCTAAGGTTAGTTGGGTGTATTGTAGATGGTGGGAAAACTCTAGCCATCTTAGCTCGGTGATGGCACGGCAGGGATGAGAATGCTGTGGTTTCCCAGAGGCGAATTTGGCTATTTTGTTGTAACAGGATTGTAATTTATTACAAAGGGTTGTGTGTAGATTAGTAAAAATGGCACTACCATATACAAGGGAGGAGATGAGTAGGGTATTGGCTAGTTTCATTTTGGTATATTTATCCAGGTAGAGTTTGTGGCGATATAGTTTGCCTAGTTTGAAATGGGTTTTCTTTATTGCAGTTAGGATGTGTGGTTCGTATGTGAGTTTATCATCTCTTGTTATACCTAGTAATTTGGCTGTTTTCACTAGTTCGATTCTGTGCCATCTTTAGCCAGGATTTTGAAGTCAATGTTGGGTGGTTTTGTTGAAAAAAGTAAAAGTTTAGTTTTTTGTGCATCAATAAGCCATGATTCGATAAAAGTAAAGGCTTGTTGTGTAACTGTGAGGAGGTCCGAAAAATTTTTAGAGGTGGTTATCAGTGTCGATTCATCTGCGTATTGGATGATATTCTGGATTAGGGGGGCTTTGTGCAGGTCATTGATGAAGATATTGAACAGTAGTGGACCTAAACTGGATACTTGTCGAACTCCTGTATTGTTAGGTTGGTAATGGGATTGTGCATTTAACCATTTTACTGATTGTTCCCTATTCTGTAGGTAAGAGGTAAACCAGCTGAGGGATTTTGGGGAGCAACCTAGTGTTGATAGTGAGTTTACTAGCTTAGTATGTGACACTGTGTTGAAAGCCTTGGATAGGTCTAGTAAGATTACTGAGGTAGGATGGACTGTATCCAAGGCTTTGTTGACAGAGTCTGTGAAAGGTAATAGGGCAGTAATGGTGCTATGCCCTGGCCGGAAACCATGTTGGGTAGGGGATAGAAGAGCATTATTTGAGTGGTGTTTAAGTAGTTGTGAGCGAACACATTTTCCAAGATTTTAGATGGAGGGAAGAGTATAGAGATAGGGCGGTAGTTAGAAAGATCATGGGAGTTTCCCCCTTTGTGTAGTGGGGTAGTGATGGATTTTTTCCCATAGGAAAGGAACGTAAGATTCATTGAGAGCGATTTATGAGAATGGTAACTGGATATGCTATTGCTATTGAGCTAGCTGCTATTTGCAGATATTCTGGGGGAAGATTATCTGATGACAGTGAGCAAGGTTTGAGTTGTTTTAGGAATTTCAGAATCAGAGAGGTGGGTACAGGTTGAATAGTGAAGTAGTTGCCTAGTTGTGTAGTGGAGTAATCTGCAGGGGAGGGGGTGTGTTCTGTTGGAGGTGGGAAGTGTATGTTTGAGCTGGATGGACAGTCTTTGAGTAGCTTTTGGATGGTAGTGATGAAGTGGGTATTAAAATCTTGGGAGATTTCTTGCGGGCTTTTTCCTGGTGCAGAGGATGGGTTTTGGATGGTGCCTGGGTTGAATGGAGAGGAGCCAGACTTCCAAATTTTTTGGGATTGTTATACAAGGTGGATAGTTTAGCAGAGAAATAATCTTTTTTATCTTGTATTACTAGTTTTTTTTTTATTTGTTACGGAGTCGTTTGTAGTGGAGTTCATTTTGTTGTGTTCTGTGTCTCAACCATATTTTCCATGCTGATAATCCTACTCATCAGTAGAAAATTACCAAACTAGATTAGGAGTAAAATTGAAGGAGAAACAGCAGGTAGGTTCTGGTAAAGGGATCCCTGGACGATTTCAGTCATATACCTCCCACCAAAGTCTAGTTTTGTGTAGGTAAGCAATATTAACTGAGATACTGTAATTTTGAGGTCTCTGCTCTTTGTAAGACTGGAACCAGGTGCACTGTAGAGGAGATAAGTTGGGGACATGGCAGAAAATAATGAAAGCAAAGTCAAATGGGATTGATAAGGCAGTTAGAGCTAGTTGATGTTTGGAATCCCAGGAGACCAGTGCAGATGTGGGCTACACCTATAATTCAGATAGATTTGACACCTATTTGAGGATAGATAGGGGGAGATTTTATAAGAGAGAACCTAGATTTCATGTGGGAAGTAAAGGTGGAACCCCTGATGCTTTCAGACCAGTCCTCTCTCAAAGTGGAAATTATTCCTGGAATGAACTTAAACTGGGTAAACATTGGAGATTCCCTAACTATAAACTGGTCTATGTCATATAATCGAACTTCCAAAATTTCAAATACCATATGTTCGAACTTAAAAGTTTGAAATATGACTATATCGAAACCTCAGAACAGCTATTTTTTTTCCCAGGGAAAAAATTTGCTGTTCCGAAAAACGCACACACAACACAGGCACACCAAAAACTTAATAAACCTACACTACACCTTACATACACAGCTATCTATGCACTAACCTTAACCCTAACCCTAAGGTCCGTCACTATCGCACACTTACCTTACCAGCGCCCTAACCCTAAAGTCCATCACTATCACACACTTACCTTCGCTCCCTAACCCTAAAGTCCGTCGCTTTTGCACCCTAACGTCCGTCACACTCGCACAATTACCTTAACCCGATCTGTAATTTCGCACCACAGTACAGAAAATGTCGAAGCCGCGGAAACAGCCAACCAAATTCTTTCCCTGGGAAAGAATTCGACTTTCCGCTGCTTCGACATTTCTATTTTTCGAACTTCCCCATTCGAACATCCAGTATTCGACATTCTAGACGGTCGATTAAATAACAGGTACCCCTATAAACTGGTTAGTCCAGGTTATACCAATAGAATTATAGCAATAGCAGTAGGATTCTGTGTCAGAATCATGACTCAGTAAGTTGAGTAAGGTAACAATAGCTGGATTGGAGGAGTGGAAAAGAAAACAGTTGATGAAAAAACAAAAGCAATCACTGAATATGCAAATTAGGGAATGGCAGTTGAGGAAAACCTCATAAACAGGAGAAGAATCAGTGAATTCCCACATTAATAAAAACCCAGATTGATACTGTCCTTTAATAAGCCATTGTCACAAGGCTGTCTATAGCAACAATTGTGTATAAACACCTAAATAAACAGTCAGATTTGTTCAAAGTTCTTGTCTGGGTAGAATAGAATTGAACTGATTAAAGCAAAGGCAATAGGAAGTAGGGGATCACAGACTCCATTTTAACAATATAGCAACACAAAGTTTGTATTTTATTAATACTCCTGGGAGCTAAGGGTGTTAACATTCAGATTGTGATAACAGTATAAAAGGGCCACTTTGGAATGCAGACAATGAAAATTCAAGACATCTTGAATTGGTTTTATAGTTCACTGTATATGGCATCCTGTTAAGAATGATTTCCAGCAACAACTGCAGTAATACTTAGAGTTGAATTATGGTGGCTGTGACATGAGTAAGTCGTGGACTTGAGAAGCATGCAAGAGTTAAGAGGTGCAAAAAGTTTGCAACAAATAAATCAGCTGGCTTTACGTGGCCTTCATGTTGATGTTTACAAGCTGGTGGGGAAGAGAGTGATAAAATATGAGGGGATTTATTTAACCTGTTGCAGAAAACTGATGCACCTTATTCTTGGAGGTATCCCATTATAGCAACTGTTAGAGTGCAAGGAGCCAACCCTGGCAGTGTCTTGCCAACCAATATTGATATTAAACCTCGCCTTATAAGTTTGTCCTCATTTGAGATGAGGCTGAATAAAGTGTCTCCAAACTAAGTTTCATTGGATCAAGTGGGATTCCTTAAGGGTAGGAAAGCAGCAGATAATTTGATATAAACCCTATTCATTGTTAAGGATGCTAAGGCAAAATGGGCTCCAGTCACATAACTGTGTCAAGACACACAAAAGGCTTTTGATGGGGTAACGTGGGAGGTTTAATTTAAGGTTTTAGATAGCTTGTGTCCCAAGTCATAAAATCTATAATGGCTTGAAGGTATTAGTTAAGGTAAAGGCCTTTTATTATCAGAGACCATTGAAATTTCCAAGGGTACTAAGCAAGGTATATCCCTTATTCATGTTATGTGCAATCTATTTGTAGCCCTGTGCAGGAATGGTCAGAGCTTCAAAGTTACAGGGCTATAAATGGCATGAGAGAAACTAGAATTAAAAAAAGTATCATTGTTTGCTGATGGCATCTTGATCTCCGCAGCATGGCCTAAAGAGGATCATCTGGAGCTAAAGAAAATATTGGAGACTTTTTAGGGGCTGTCAAGGTTATGTTAATGCAACAAAAATGCAAACTTTAGATATTAGCATGCCAAAAGTGGAAGAGTTAAAATTAATTTGGAAATGTGGGGACATAAAGTCAGGAGCCTAGAGATCTGGTTGGCCAGGAGTGTACCCCACTCTAGAGAAAAAAAATGCAAAAAAGTATGGCACAGAGCCAGAAGAACTTGCAAAAATGAAAAGGGTTAGGTTTTGATATCGGACAAAAAGTGAATTAGCACATGCTATCCTCAGTGCTCTTTCTGGGTCAAGCATTTTTCAGCCAATGTGGGACAGAGAGGTGGAGTAATGTGTTCACTTGCTAGGAGAAAAAGCTGAGGGTGGCATGGAAAAAAGTTTTACTTCCTAGGGAAAAGAGAAGAATGGCGGTTCCGGACTTTCATCTCTATAATAAGTCCATCATATTAATATATTATATGAGAAGTCAAAATATAGATTACTCACCAAGTAGAAAGTGATGCTATGGGAATAGGTTTCTGAGCTATAAAACTCAAACATTTTGAGCCTAGAATGGGGTAGTGGTAGGGTTTCTATGACATTGTCCATATTAGCTGAAATGGAAAGAGGGTTGAACAACATGTTCAGGAGATATTGCTTGGATAAATGGAAGCAGAATGTTTTCACTATAGTTACCTCAAAAAAAAAAAAGATAGAGGCAAATGGCTGGATGGCAGTGGAAGCAGGGTTGGGGATTTCCTTCTGGTCCCATTTAGTGGGACCAGGGAGAACTCTCTTGGGAAGGGTACAAGAGAGAAATTTGACTTTCGAGAAAGGAGGCGAATGCAATGTGAAGGATTAATTTAGCAGCTAAGGACAATGAGTTGGGGAAGGGAAGAATATGAGAGCTGGCCACTAGTAATCAAGTGGATAGGTGAGATCAGAGTTTTAATTACTCGAGTGTTACAGAAGTTTTTTTACTTGAAGGGCAAAATAGCAAAGAAAGAGAAAGCTGGGAAAGCTGTTGGGGCATGGGATTTTCAAATGGGGGTTTGGGACGAGTTGACTTGGACAACTTACTATCCACCAATTCTAGAAGGTACCGGATATTATGGTGAAAGTGCCAGCACAAATTCTTGTACACTTCTGCCAGGATTGAGAATATATACACCTTGGCAGACGCAAGCTGCTGGAGATGTAGAGGGACTGAGGTGTGGACATGGGATCATATTTTTTGGAGACTGTAGGGCCTTAACTAAATTTAAAAGGAAACATTGAATCATTATTGAGCCACCTATGCAGGTTGAATATTACCTTGATCAAGGACTCAAGTTTTACAGGCATGCTGGAAGAAGAATTACAGAGGCAAAACATAGGGATTCTCATTGGATAATCTTTTATTGGCTAAAAAAGCAATAATGAGCTGATCAGATTGGCGGAAGCCTTAAGTAGGAAGGAAAAGCAACTACTAAGAGAGATGGGACAAAATGGCAAGCTTGGAGAGCAGTCCTACAGGCGTTAAGGAGAACTGTTAAGAAAAGCACACGGAGTTCAGTATAGCTAGGGTGACAGAAGACAAAGTAATAGGGTGGGCTTGCCCGCTGGAGCTGGGAGCAATAGTGAGAGAAGTAGCAAGCTGCTGATACTCAAAATAGGGTCAGTAGTGTCTAAGTACTGCTAGAACAGTCCCAAAAGCAAAAATAGAAACTTTAGGTAAAACAGGGTAGGTAAGTTTGTCCCTGGAAAAACAGTTTATGTTGAGTCATATGCCAACATGTAAGCTAAATTGTTATGTTGATTATATGTACTTGACTTTATGCTGTTTCCTGTGTACATTTGGACTCTGTTTAAGTTCAGCCGATGAGTGATACAACCGCCAAGTTGAAATGTATGCACCAAGTATGAGTACTGCACAAAAAGATATGCTTGTAAATTTTCATAAATGTAATAAAATGGACAACACTTGGCTTTTAAGTTCATCTTTATAGGTTCACAGTTAAGCAGACTATCTTCAACAGACACATCCACATTAGTATGTTTGTTCTGGCAGTTGGACTCAACTCGCATGCCACTGCTTTGACCTTCCAACACATGCACTCAAGTTTGTCTGCTGGGCTATGTATCTCCATTTCTGCCTTGTGCAACTGCAGATGAATTTTCAAGATGCTGCTATAAGCCGCATATGATGCTAATGTAACATGAATTATAAAAATGAAAGTTTGTTGGTGCTCCATGAATTGAGAGTTTGGCTTGTCAGTCTGATTCAACACCTGATATAGCAGTCACCGAACAAAGGAAAAATTCTTTCTAAGCACTTTTCTCAGTTCTGTTCTCAGTAATAGCTGCTCCCTTTACTATCTACTAGCTCAGCCTTACAAACAATACAAAAATATACCATATTTTATTTCTTATACCCTCTACCATTTGGAACACTCTGGTCTGACTCATCATGTCGTTACATCTCTTGCATTTAACAAACTTGCGTTCACTTTGCTTTTAATGCACACACTTACATTTCCCAGAATCACGTTTTTTTTTTTTTTACTGAATTTGCCATTTTTCTCTGTAGTTTGTAGTAGCATTTTAGCTCTTTACTGGTTCAGCCTCTCTAGCAATCTGAATTGATTTTTTGAAAGCCAAATTCACTTCTAGAACTTATGAAATATTTCAGTTTCATGTTGCCAAATCACATTTCTATCTTTAGTTTGGTCAAACCCGCAGTTTTCAGATATTTCATCCAAACACTTGACAAAGCTTCAAATGGCTGTCCTTTAGCCTGAGCATATATGTGAAACATGCCTTTCATGAATACAAAGTATTTTTTTTTACACAAAATGTTCATTGAGCTTACTTATTCCTGACTCGCGTAACCATCAGAAAATAAGAATGAACTGTTAAATTGCTTGCACTTCTTTACTTCTAGCATAAAGCTCTTACCTGGATTTATTCACTTTCTTTATCCATTTTGACTGCAGTTTTAAAAAGTGTGATGGTATCTTCACAAAGTTGAAAGATTCTTGTGTGTTAAATTTGATCAATGTCAGCAAAAATTCAGTAATTTAGGTCTAAAAGGCTAATATTTGATAAAGCAGTTATTTTATTATGTAAAATGGATACTTTTGGTAAAAAAAATAGCTTATTCTGAGCTCTGTGGTGTCATGTGACTCGTACCCTTTTCTGCTATGAAATTATGTTTTTGGTATTTGTATTCAGTAAAGATTCTGGTTCTGACATAGTCATCCTGTTTGGTAGTGTTAACAATGTCAGAAGACACCAGCATTTGAAGTAAAACAGCAAATTTAATAGCTCACAAAATGGCATCCCAACAGAAAGGTAATTAACTTTATCTCTAATCATGAACTCTGCACTTAACTGACTTACATGGCCCTGGTATAAATGTGTGTCTACCCATTAAATCATCATTGTTAACCTTAATAGTTACCAAAGTGGTACTGTGACCTGTAGTAACAAATGTATTCCATTGGCTGGTAATCCATTGCGTTAGGAACGTGTCTGAGTTTTATTTGTTGGTGCAGATTTAGATCCCTAATGTAGTTGCTAGCAGAGCCACTTCTTTTGTGAGGAAAATAAGTCAAAAAGGATTTTGTGGTATGGAAAAATGAGTCAGTCTGTCTTGTAAAATAGTAGAGTGGAGCTGAGGGCTGTCCGGCTCTGGAGACAAATGGCATGATGGAGATTAGATACTCTGCTGGTCCTGTCCTGTGGTATGATCTTAAATCCTTGAAGTCTTCTGTTCTGGGCCAAATGGACCAACAGATCCATGGATCTCTTGTGAGATTTCTCCCTTTTTCTCCCTCTTTCTTCTTTCTCTGTCTCTCTCTGTCCCCTTCTCTGTTGTTGCCCTAGATTTGTCTGGGTTGTTTGCAGAAGGGGAAGCCAAAACAAAAGCAAGACCTTTGAACACTAATTTGTTTTTCCTGTTTACAAGAGCCATGGATCCAAAGGAAGTGTGTGTCTCTAACTCAATATGTAAGTGATCAACCCCTAAACAGTAGACACATGAGGGTGTGTGGGTATTGTGGTGGAATCCTGTGCCTGCAAGCACTACACTTTTTAAATCCAAAGCCTTTCTAGGCATATTTATCAAGACAACAAACACAAAAATAACAGAGAACAGCAGCAATCAAAACACACAACATTAAAGGCAAAAAAATTAACATTAACTAACCTTTATCATGGACTACTCTACTAGTAAAGAACAGCAAGGAAGAAAACAATTTGAGTATAAGGGAAAGATAAAAAAAAACTCCCCAAAAAAGGAAGAAGACTAAACTATGAAAGTTGTGAAAGACAACAAGCAGTAACTCTATGATGTAAATAAATAAACTCTTCAGAAACTGTCTGAAAATAAGAACTAAAGCACTTACCTCAAAGATGAGCACCTAGCCCTTGAAGTCACATCTTGACCATATCGGCAGCAAATGAGATCCGAGGTACTGTAGTGACAGGAGGGGATTATGGGTAGGGGAGGAGCCTGAGTCCTGGATCCAAGAGCTTGAATAGGGACCGAGGTCAGATCTGATAACCAAGACCACACATCTAGTGTTATGGTAGGTATATAACTTTCATTTTTTACTGTGAAAACTGCAGTTGTGAAAGAAAGGCCAGTAAAACCTAATTGAATAAATTTCAGTTACTGGCTAGTAATTGCATTCTCTGGATGCCCGCAAAGAAATATGGAGAAATTAATAGAAAATGGACCAGAAAAGAAGAAGAGAGAACTCTAGCTGGGAAGAATCTTGCATCTGTCTGACAAAAACAGATTGCTTCAGCTTTGATACAGGAGTAGGCATTTAGTAATTTAGAGGAAAAAGATAAATCAAATTCACTCAGAGGTGTTTCATATAAGTGAAACGCTGAAGGTATAATTAGTCAAATGGCAAAAGTTTGGAAGGTAGAAGAAACTTTAACTTGGTATTCACATGAAGTGATAAAACTGCAAAAAGCAGACGTTGAAATGAAAAAAAAAGACTGAATGCCCATGAGGCTTCTCATGAAGAGCGGCATCAAAAATAGTATAATTATAATACAGACTGCATAGAAAAAACAGAGATTTTTTGCTGTACCACAGAAACTGAAAGGAGCAGAGTGTATTAATTTTCTAATAATACAGAAGGGGTCTCCATTTCTCATTCTTCTGACAGTAACAAATCCTATGCAGCATGCTTCTCAAACTTTTGACAGAAGCAAAGCTCCTAGAGGGACTTTGCCATGAAACAATGCTTGAGAGAGAGAAAAAAGCCCAGGGTCTGGATAGAAGAGTCAGGAATACTTTGGATTTAAACTAGTAACTGGTATTAGGAGGGGGGAGATGATCAGGAAGAAACCAGCAACATTGTGAAATTAGTGAATAAATGTGAGCCTATAAAACATCAGTCCCATTGTGTATGTATTGAATTAGACATGAAATGTAGCATTGCAAGAAGAAATTGGCTAGGAAAGATTGGAATTTTGCTGACTGTGTTAAACAGGTGGATGACCTGTAAAGATATACCCAACTTTAATGTTTAAAAGGACATTGAAAAGATTGAAACAAGTAACTGTTAGTAAAACATGTTTTGCTCTTGAAGATTGTGCCATTACATTTTTATACAAATATTGTTATGCTATAAAATGTATAGGGTGCAGTCAGGGTTATTTTAATGTGAGGTGGGGAGAGTCATCTTTGCTGTATAGGCTGAAGATATTAAAGTAAGAAAGTACTTTTTCTTGGTTATAATGTGTCTAGACTTTAACAAGTTAAGAAAGACTGGCAAGAAGCAATTTAACATTAATATAATGTGGTATTGGGCTGCTGGGGTGGGGTGTAAAAGTGTATTGATCGCATTAAAATGAATTTTTGTACAGGAATGGAGATCTACATCATTGTCATTTGATTAAGCTATAGACAAGGATTTTTTTAATCAAATACTTTTGAAAAATAAGATAAAATGATGAAAAGCATGGACATGATTATTTTCTTGTATTTGCAAAATTACTACCTTTATGTTTCCATTTGCTCTAAGTGGGAGAGAAGTCCAGATGTACAAGTAGTTGACCAGGAGTAGTCTGAAGAGTGTGTTTTCAATGAAATCTGCAAAGATTCTTTCCTGTGTTTACAAAGTTGTTGTGTCTTTCGGCTTTTCCCGGTTAGGGGTCGCCACAGCGGAACTCAGGTCCGCTAATGATTGGCAGTAGATTTTTATGTGCTGAGTTGCCAGCCCTGATGCACACAACCTTCAACGAAGGTACGCCCATTCAAGCATGTCTCCACACAGAAGACGCTTTAGCTGAGAATCGAACAGGACAACGTCTTACAGTGAGGTGACAATGCTACCTCAGCACCACCACCGCAATCTTACCAGCTGTATTTTTTCTCATTACCAGTTGCTTTTGCTTGGAGATCAGCTGTCTGCAAGTACAAGCAATTAATCATAAGACTTCAGACCTCTGAGCACTCTTCTGAGAGAAGTATAATAGGTACATTGCAAGTAATGTTTAAAGGTACATTTGGGAAGCAGTTCAGTGAAAAATTAAGACTGAAATTGTGGGAAGTGGAATAGATTAAAGTAGTTGCTTGCCCAGCAGCTTTAATACTTAAAACTAAATTGTGCACTGTTATATTAAATGCATGAATATATTTAAAGGTAACCAGTGCACTTTTTCTTAGAGCTAAAAGTTAATGTATCCTGAAAGCATGCTACCCTTCATTTCTTGGAAGGGGAATAGAGATGATAAATGAGCAGACAGCAGTCTGTAAAAGTGAGAGCACTGGCTGTAACGTGTTTAGCACAGGTAACCTTAGCCATGGAATAGGTCATTCCTGTGGATGCAACAGTCAGTTTAGGGTGACTGCTGCTATCTGGATGAGTACATTTTTTTTTTTTTTTGAAAATGTGCACAGATTTGTGTTTGTTGTAAGTTAAAAGATTATGGAGTTTCTGAAATTTATTTAGTTTTTGTTTGAATGTTTTCATTGAAGCAAAATGGCTTATAAAATGTGATGTAGGGTGAAATGGAAATGCGAAGAAGCAATGCATTAAGGCATTAATCTGACAGACAGTGTGTGCATGTAACTAAAGGTTGGAATACACAGTCAGAAGAACTGTTGTGTATAGAATGTGGGAGTAGTATCTTTCTATCATAATGGCTACTCTGTTAGTATTATCATGGAAAGTAAATGACCTTACTGGTATAGACAAATCAGACAGTACTGAATTATATTAAGGAATGTAGGATACAAACAGTGTTACAGGAGACAAATTTTCATAGAAATGAGCATATGAATTTGTCAAAGGATTTCAGGGTGGACATTCAGCAAAATATCCAAGACAAAGGCAAAGGGAGCAATAATGCCAATTTTTAGAGGAGCCCCAACAATAGAAGAAAAACATAATGGAAGGTTTGTGATACAAGAGGAGAAAGAATGCTGGTATGTATTTATATTCGACCTAAAACTGCTGTTATGGAGCTTAATGAATTTTAGGAGAAATAATCAGCTTTCAGGAAGAGATCTTATTTATGTTTAGAGACTGCAGTTTGATATGTAACAGTGAGAGTGTATTAGGGATACTTAGAATGGAAAAGATAAAAGTTGGGGGGAGATTTCTGAAGAAAGGTATAAGAATATTTGGTATGGAAGATGTGAGTTCAGTAGTAGGAAATCTGATTTTATTCCCCAAGGTACAATAATTGGGCTAGATTGAATAGAAATTATATTTCACAGAAGGCTGTGTATTTAATTGAACGTTTTGACACGTATCCAGTTGCTATTTCAGATCACGTAGCAATAAAAACTAAATTAAAGATGTATGGTAATGCAGTAAAAAGAGGTACTAGTGCTTTCCTGCTTATCTACGAATAAAGATGACTTTAGTTGGTAGTATAAATGGTTCAAGATATACTAGGGAAAAACAGAAATTTCTTCAGAAGGGATAGTTAGTGGGTGGGATAAAATGAAGTTTAAAAACCTGGTAGGAATAAACGAAGAAGAGATATAGGAAAAAAGTAACTGGAATTATTTAGAAGGATTGACAAAGGTTAAAGTATTACAGAATAAGAGGAATCTCTCTCAAAAAGAAGAGGAACAACTGCATAGTGCTAAAGGGAAAATAAGGGAGTATTTGCATAATGTGCATGAATCTGATTGCTATTAAGAAACTGTTTTTTATAACTCTAGAGCATAAAAACTTTTAGCACAGCAACTTGGGGAAGAGACAGTAGAAAGGTTGTTGCCAAATTTAAGGAGCCTATGAAGAGAAAAAGAATCAGAGATCCAGTAGAGAGATTGTAATTTGGAGATTTTATGAAAATATGTATAAAGCAGAGACGTGGAAACCAAGAAAAGGCACAAATGGCAATATTTATGGAATAGAGTTATGTCATCACTAGAGGAGACTCAACAGTTAATGGCTAAGATGGAAGAGATGAGATAAAAACAGTGATGTGTAATCAGTCAACAGGGAAGTCTCCAGGAGCACAATATTCCTGTGTATATTTGGAATTTGGGAGAGAAGAAAGTGATAAAGATTTGGAAGATTTTCTTTAACTGTATTCTGAAAGTTTGGGATGGGGGGTACCAATATCTTGGAATAAAGCTGTGATGGCTGTATTACCGAAAGAGAGAGTAAATGCCCTTCAGACACAGCTTCATATGGACACATTTCACTTTTCAACCATGATTATGAAGTCTTTGTCTAGCTAAGAGATTAATAAAGGGGTAGCCAAAATTGATAAATATGGATCGGTGTGGTTTTGTGGAGGACAGGCAAACATTTGGTAACAGTAACAGAACAATGATGACCACAGAGGGAAGCAGAATGTAAAAAAAATCTAACTATTGATGGTGGGTTTTGATGCGGAGAAGGCATTCAATGCAGTCAATATTTCATGAGCGGTGTAGTTGCAGTATTTACATTCCCTGATAGATGAAGGATTAGAGGCAAGACTAAAGGTGGAATGGTTCTTCTCTTAGAAGCTGTACTTGAATAGAGAGAATAGGGCAGGGGTGTCCTGTTTCCCCTTTTATTTGATTTATATTTAGAGGAATTGTCAAAGAAAATAATAGTCTCACAAAACCAAGGATGTAAGTATGATATTTAAGAAAGGTTAACTTTATTTGTGGATATTTTGTATTTGAAAAATCCAGGAGGAGGATGATTTGGTGTTGTGGGACATTTTGAAACAAGTATTTTCAGGATTTAAAATTAATGAAGATAAAGCAAAGGCTATATAAGTATACTGTTTACTCACATGTGAACTGGTTCTACAGTACCATTGTCTATGGAAACACAAGATGAAGTATTTAGGCATTTGGATTAAAAAGGATTCTGTTATATTCAGTAAGGATGTGTTTAAAGAGACTAAAATGATAACAGAAAAACTGAGAAATTGGAAGATCTTTATTATGAGTAGTAAGATACAAGCAGTGAAATTTTTTAAGTTACGTTATATTTATGTACAGGTCAGACATTTTTATCAACCAGAGGAAAAGTTGTGGACAGTAATAAAGAGGTGAAAGAATTTATTTGGGAGAGGAATAATGCAGGAGTTAAGTAAGATGCATTGATCTTCCCCATGCTACAAGGAGGATTAGGATTACCCGATTTGAAGGTATATTTTGGAGCTACATAATTAAGCCTTATATATATATATATATATATATATATATATATATATATATATATATATATATATATATATATATATGGTTCTACCTGACGATGAGAAGACCGCTGATCGAACCAGAAGATCAGAAGATCGAGAAGCGAATCCGAAGAAGAGAAGTATCAATGGTTGCAGAACATCGACATAGCCGCTCGACCGATCCAACAACGGAAGACGGAACCCCGAGCCGCAGGATGAGGGGAGTATATGTGTGAGTATGCAGCTAAGCGTGCGAGTGGTGCGCGTGTGAATTGACGTGGTGAGTAGGGGATAGGTTAAGTGAGTTAGGGAGGAGTTAGGTTAGGGGCGGAGTTAAGTGAGTTAGAGTTAGGAGAGGTTAGGAAGTTAAGCGGGTGGTTAGAGAGTTAGGGGTAGGGCTAGGAGAGTGGTGTGGATAGTGACGGACCTTACCTTAGGTAAGAGTTGGGTGTGGGTGTGTTTTTGTTGGTGTTTTTGTGTGTGTGTGTGTGTGTGTATAACATACGCAGAAAATTACAAATCAAAATGAAAAGGCATGATGAAATGGGGAGAGTTTGAGAAATAAAAGAAGAGTGGTATTTTGGATGCAGGTCCTTGATAATAGCAGCTATCATACAGAATGTTATATACATAACATTATAACATTATCATCATCATAATCTTATTTGCAATGCTGATGGACAGGTTGACAGACGAGATCAGACAGGAGTCCTCGTGGACTATGATGTTTGTGGATCACATTGTGATTTGTAATGAGACTAGGGAACATGTTGAAGAGACCCTGGAGAGGTAGAGATATGTTCGAGAGGAGAGGAATGAAGGTCATCAGGACCAAGACAAAATGTGTGTGTGAATGACAGGGAGGATAGAGGAATGGTAAGGATGCTGGGAGTAGAGTTGACGAAGGTGTATTAGTGTAAATACCTGGGATCAACAGTTCAGAGTAATGGTGATTGTGGAAGAGCGGTGAAGAAGAGAGTACAGGTAGTGTAGAGTAGGTGGAGAACAGTGTCAGGCGTGATTTGTGACAGGTACCTGTAAGAATGAAAAGGAAGGTCTGCAAGAGGGTAGTGAGATCACCTATGTTGTATGGGCTGGAGACTGTGACATTGATGAAAAGATAGGGGTCAGAGCTGGAGGTGGCAGAGTTAAAGATGTTATTTGCATTGGGTGTGATGAGGATCGACAGGATTAAGAATCTGTATATTAAAGGGTCAGCTCAAGTTGGACTGTTTGGAGACAAAGCCAGAGAGGTGAGATTGCATTGCTTTGGACATGTGCTGAAGGGGGATGCTGGATGTATTGGGAAAAGGATGCTAAGGATGGAGATACCAGGTAAGAGGAAAAGAAGAAGGCCTAAGATAAGGTTTATGGATGTGGTGAGAGAGGCCATGCAGGTGGTTGGTATGACAGAGCAAGATGCAGAGGACAGGTGGAAATGGAAACAGATGATCTGCTGTGGCGACTCCAAACAGGAACAGCTGAAAGAAGGATACAGAATGTTATATTCATAGAAGGATTTTGCCAGTAGGGTCAACTACAAGGCCTAAGATGAGGTTTATGGATGTGGTGAGAGAGGACATGCAGGTGGTTGGTATGACAGAGCAAGATGCAGAGGACAGGAAGAAATGGAAACAGATGATCTGCTGTGGCGACTCCAAACAGGAACAGCTGAAAGAAGGATACAGAATGTTATATTCATAAAGTAAGAGAAAGTATGCTAAGAACTAAACATGGGAATGGAGAAGGATTTTGCCAGTAGGGTTAACTACAAGTTAGGGGTATAGAAAACAGGCAAAAGGGAAATGGAATTTACTGGAGAAAATTGGCAAAAGAACCAAGGTGTTGGGAGCAAATAGTGAGGGAAAGGTAATAGCGTGAGATGAAACCAAGCAGAAGTTTGAACTCCAGGTTAAAGACTGCCTTCCTCACCAGAGAATGATACAGTGTAGGCAAAGATAATTTGAAGAGGGAGTGCTAAATTGAAAGACCAGCTCTAGTACAGTTTTCAATTGAGACTAGAACTGAAGCTGCTGTTAGAGCTGATTAGTAGGGTATTTAACATATTGCATGATTATGAGAATCAATCAGGGGAGGATTAGAAAAGATTAGGAAGAGAGACTGGAAAGACAGTTTACAAAAAAACAATGGTAGGGCAGCTGTATAGCTCCCAGGTATGCATCAAAGTCCAGAAAGTTTACGATTTTTCCTTGGATGTGCATGCATAAGTATTTTTATACTCCAAACTGACTTCAGAGCATTCTTCCCTCAAGTAGATGACAAATGCTGGAGGTGTGGTGGGAAATTGAATGGTAACTTGGAACTTTTTTGGCGAGTGTAACAAGCTGATAGATTTTAAAAATTCCTTAACAGAATACATTGTTAGAGATATTGAAGGAGCTAATAGTTGTAACCGAGGAAATGATAATTTTGAGGTGGGACACAGAATTAGAATAGCATAGACCGAGCAATGCCTTTATTTATTTATTTATTTTATTTCAGTTTGATGACCGGGGAAGTCCACTGGACCTAAAAAGAGACGGTTTTCAATAGAGACCCTGGGAGAAAAGCTCCAGTAACAATGACAAACATATTAGTATATACGCATACAAAGCAAAGAAGTCATACAGTTTTATGCAGTATTCTACAGTAAAAAAAAAATTCTACATTCTAGAATAATAAAATCTGGCAACTGTACAGTCTGAGTCATTAACAGTAAATTACAATTGAAATTTTATATTCCACATTAATAGTACTAAAAATCTAGCAACAGAACAGTCTAAGGGTCATTAACAGTGAATTACAATTGAGGACGAGAAACTGTTGGAAATAAACTATTAACAAAATTTGGAGGTTAAGGAGGAGTAGGAGGGCAAATTATGTGAGTGCAGAGATGATGCACAGAGTTAAAAGGTGGGTTTTGATATAGGAAGGTCCTATGTGGGCGAGGAGCATGGACATTCCCATTTTGAAGATAGGATTGGAGGAGGGATTTAAAGTTAGAGTGGTTATGAGTATATCTGGGGGAAGGAGGAAGAGAGTTCCATAGTTTAGCTATGGAGCAGCATAGCAGAGAGTATACAGGTGGCCGTAAAGGTTTGTAGATTTTGAGCAGGTGGAGACAGAGAGGGACAAGGAGGATGAGTTAAATATAAGCTTATGGGCAGTGGTGAGTTTAAGGAGGTTCAGCTAGTTGGGAAGCTAGAGCCATTGCAGTGAGTGGAGGGAGCTGCATTTATGGGAAGAGTTCCTGGCGAATTTGCAGATTTTGTTGTAGCAGGTTTCTAATTTAGTTTGAAGGCCGAGCTGAAGGTCAAGAACAGAGGAGCTCCATACATTAGGGAGGGGAGATGGTATGTGGAGGAGAGGGTCTTTCTGGTGGAGGGGGTGAGATAACGGTTATGCCTATATAGGAGTCCTAATTTTTGGTGTTTTTTTTTTTTTTTTAATGTTTGGATGTGGATATCGAATTTTAGATGTTCATCAGTAATTATGCCGGGCAGTTTGGTATGAGGGACAATTTCAGTGGGGGTGTTGTACTGGCTTATGATCTTGAAAGAGTTTTTATCAATGAGGGAGTGTTTAGATGGGGAAAAAATAATTTGGGTTTATTGGTGTTAAAGGGCTAGGTGGTTGTTTTGCATCCAGAATTAAATTTAATTCTGTTGGTTGCCAAAAAGCAGTTGCTAGAAAATAGACATCAAAATGTAAACCATCTTTGATTGAAGTACTGAATATTATAAAGGAGATAAAATAACTCATGTTGGATTCTTTAGAAAAGGGAAGGAGCAAATGTTATATGAATGGAATCTGTATGAACAATGCTTGGATAATAATGTTGAGGAGTGAGGTTTAAGTAAAGGCAAGAATTGAGATATTTATGTAATGTAATTTTTGAGCGGTTAATTGTTAAACAAATTGTTGTGTAGTTGAGTCGCAGTGGCTGTTCTCCAGGCATCAGACACAAACCCTGTGGGTAGGCTAAGGTTGAACAGTTTAAATACTTGGCACTGATGAGAATAAAGCTTGCTACATTGTCTATTCCAATGAAATTATTTGTAGTCTTTGACAGGGTTTGCAAGAATTGTTCTAAAGTTATTTCAGCGGGAACTACATTTTCAGAGGTATTGGGGTGACTGTGGGTAGGTGGAGTAAAGATGACATTAAACGTGCCTGCTTAAAATGTTATCTATATCCTTAGGGTTGGGTTGTGTGACATTATGAATGAGCTCATTGCATTGTCAGGCATTATTCTTTAATTTATTGACATAGGGGATCACTTCTGTGTGTCTGCTCGACAGTGGCACAAGAAAATAACTTTCTTGGGTGGCGTAAACCAGGGAACCTTGTTGGCTAAGCTTACGTAGGCCCTTGGGCCGATAGCCTAGTACCTACCTCTGAACCTATTGGTTTATAAATTATAACTGGGAAAATATTTGTAGTTTCTCTTGGTACTGTAGTGATGCATGCTCTGCTTTACATTTTCAAATAGTACTCTTAAGTTGCTTGCTGACATATTTCAGTGTGGTCTTGAGGTAGGGAGAGCTGGGGATTTCTTACAGCTTTTCATTATTTTCCTCTTTTTTTTTTTTTTTTTTTTTTATACAGCTTAGTATAGGAGTTCCGCCAGAGAGATTTGTTCCTGTATTAACCATTACATGTAGGTAGTTGAGTACTGAATTTTCTTTGCACCTGTTTTAAAAATTGGAGAAGAATGCCTTGGGCCTCTCATTTGGGGCAATTTGCATAGTATTGTTGGGAATTTAACCTAGGTCTTTTACATGCTGAAGCAGGTTTGCTGTGGAGAGGTCCTGAAAGGCAGTTTTATTTGCTTGTAGACTGGTAATACTAAGGCCTGCAAGAGATAATTGATCTGTCATCAGTTTTAAATAAAGATGAGAAGGTGGGAGGTATGGGACAGGGTACAAGAAGCAGCTAAGTTGATAAAGACAGGTCAAGGACATGAAAGACTCTAACTGGTAGTTGTACAGAGTGTAAACATTATGTAGATAGCTTCTTACTGAAAGACACAGCAGTATATTATATGCAGAGTATGTAGATGAAGAAAGCTGCACATACTTATCGCAGTTCCCTTTGTCCATATTTAGAAGATTATCTATTGGTGGGTTTTACCAGCCCATACTCCAAGCTGATGTGGAGAAAGGAGGTTGTATTAATGGATGTAGGTTATTAATTAAATGTATATGTTTTTCAAATATTTTTCCAAGACCAGGAAGATTGAAGATGGGTCTGTAATCACTGTCAGAGCCTGCTGTGGAGACTGTAGGCAGGAGTGAGCTGTTACTTTTTTTTAATTTCTCTAAATCATTTTGGTTTCTAATACCATGATGGGAATGGACCCCATTCCTAAGTCAAAGTACGATTAAAGTTTATGAATTTAGTATTGTTTCAATCTTTGATGTCAGCCAAAAGTGCTCTTTGCAGCACCCACAATCTGCCCAGTAATGACTCATCCTACAATTCGTATGGAGTTACATGTATTGGTAGCATATCTAAATACGTTTGTAGATTCTTTTTTAAAAGACCCATTGCTCCTATTACTATTGGAGCTGTCTGGGTATCTTTCTTCCACATTGCTCTTGTTTCTGCCTGCAGATTCTGATATTTTATGACTTTGTCTCTCTGTACACAAGACACTGTAGTCATTGGGTGGACCACTATATCTGTTTTTTTAACATCTATCTTTTGAACTGTTGGTAATGGATGATCCCATGTGATGTAAACTTCATCATTTTCTATGATGCTTTGTGGCTCATGTTTTCAGTGTTTTTCAGCCACTTCAGTACGATAATGTTTGCACAATCCCCAGTGAAACAATCTTGCCACATTATTGTGCCTTTCAGTATACAGTCCTTCTGCCATTAGTATGTCGCAACCAGCAATGAGATGTGCAACTGTTTCCAGTTCGGTTTTACAAAACCTACATTGTCTGTTTCTCCCACATTTTCAGTGGACTTTGTAAACCAACTTGTACATAGTACACTATCTTGGGCAGCCGATATTAACCTTTCATCTGTTGATTTGAATTTGCCTGTCCTTAACCATTTCTGCATTTATTCCTGATCAACATGAGGTTCTTCCAGAAGTTTTTTATACTTGCAATTATATTTATGCTTTTTCCACATTTCTTCCCTTCTCATCTGGTCCTTCACCTTATATTCTTTGTTTTGTTTTTTGGCACATTCAGTTGTTGCCTGATTTTTATCTGCTTCTGGTTTGATTTCCATTCCTGCTTGACACCAATATGGTTCTGCTAAATTTAGCAGAGAAGTCACCTTAGATTTGTTCTCCTCATGTTTCAGAACTTTCACTACATTTGGGTCTTGTGAGGTCAGCAGGTATGTGTGGAGTCCCACAATTGCAGATCTGTACATGTAATCAATTTCAAGGAGGCTCATCCCTCCTTCAGAACGGGGAATATATAATCTTGGTATACACTGATTTTTATAAATCATTTGGTGAACATGAAGCATCCTTCTTGTTTTCTTATCTAATCTATCCAACACGTTTTGGGGGCAGTCAATCATTCCAACTTTCTTTCCATGCGGATGGCATGTTAATAGAGAGAAATGCACTGTAAGGTTAGGGCTGTGTGTTCATTAGCCATTTCAGTAAACCATGGGTGTAGACCATCTGAAACAAGTGGGCAGTCTACTGACATTTCATCTACTAGTTTCAGTATTTAATTTTTGACTGCAAGAAGAAAGTATGGATGTAAGCTGGTAGATTAATGGTTTGTTGGGGGGCATGTAGTTCTGGTGGTGGTTGAGGGAGTTGTGAAAACTGGTTGAAGTGTTGTGGTGTTATGTAGCCTGGGGATGCGGGACCTGATTTAGTATTTTTGTGTTTGGATGAAATTGTATCTAATACTTGATTTACCAATTTCCCAAATAATTTTAAACTGTTATGCTTGGCATTTTCTTAGGGTGGCCGCGGTGGTCCAGCGGTTAGTGTTGCCGCCTCACAGCAAGAGGCTCTCCGGTTCAATCCTTGGCTGGGGTGCCTTTTGTGCGGAGTCTGCATGTCCTCCCTGTGGTTGCGTGGGTTTCCTCCAGCTGCTCCGGTTTCCTCCCACATCCCAAAGACATGCTGTAGCTGAATTGGACACTCTAAATTGGCCCTAGGCGTGCGTGTGTGTGCCTTCTGTGGAAGATTGGGTGCCGGGCTGGTAACTCGACACTGTAAAACTCCACTGCCAATCATGAACAGACAGGTGATCCGCTGTGGTGACCCCTAACTGGGAAAAGCCGAAAGAAGAAGATGATGCTTGGCATTTTCTTGAGATTATAGATCAAAAGTTTTATGATGTCCACTTTCTTTTTTGTTTGAATTTCTTAGATTAATAAACATATTTCAGAATTCTGAATTGGGGCTTTTGCTCCATTATTGTCAAGTTGAACCACATGGTTTGATTATTAACAAGTCTAACGAGTTTTCTGTGACTCTACTGATTGCAGACTTAGGAGTCTGGAGGAAGCTGGAAAGGTTTTTCCACAGCTGCATTAGGATTGTGTATGTTGCATATGAAAATGAGTGACCAGTCTGATTCATTCTGCAGGGTTTGAGTTTGGCTGACTTAGGCCAAAACGTAATTAGTATGTCATCTTTTTGGTGGGGGATGTTGCATTGGAAAGGAATTGAAAAACAATCACTTAAAGCAACGTTTGGGAACTTTTCTTCCAGGTCTCTTCTGTGACGTGGGTCTGCCCACAGGGTTAACCCAGCAAGCTAACTATAAATAAACATTTGTGTTTACCATGCTTCCTCTTGCAATGCATTCAATTTAGACAGATACTTACTTTGCTACTAAGAGGCCATTCCCTTTACTTGTGTTTGTTTTCTGCCCCACCCCACCCAAAGAAATAAAAGTATTGGAATTTCTGAGCCTTTTCTTCCAGGGGATATGCCTGCTATTTTTGCTCATTTCAAGAATACTTTCAAATTTGAACTCTGCAACCTCATTGTCTGGAGGTTTGTAGTAACTTCTGCAAAACATTATGTAAGATGTCTTTAGTAGACAGGTTGATTTTTGCCAAATTCTATATTATGAATTTAATTTTTAGATCTTAACTTTATTCATTTATTTATTTATTTTAACATTTGTTAACTGGGAAAGTTCAACTTGGATCAATGCCAATTTTCAGCGGAGGCCCAGGGAGAAACACTCCAGGCGCATGTCTTTGTAACACCGGAGGAAGCCCACACAAACACAGGGGGACATGCAGACTCCACACAGAAGGCACCCCAGCTGAGAATCAAACCCAAGAACCTCTTGCTGTGAGGTGACAGTGCTACCGCTGCACCACTATGCTGTCTTTCCTCTTTTAAATGTTTGATCTGAAGTTGTTTTAATTTGATCTTCAACCTGAGGGACTCTGAACCAGCACAGATCCAACTTGGCCGCATACTCCAGCATCGGATCCAAAGTCCAAGCTCCTCCCCTACCCATAATGCCCTAGTCTCCCTCCTCCCCTCAGATCTTATTTGCTGTTCATTTTGACCAGCAACATTCATCCTTAGCTCCGAGCTCCACTTGTCTGCAAGTAAGGTTTGGTATCTTTTTTTGTCTATATTCTTAATTTTTAACCTATTCTTGTCCTTTCTAAACCCAACCCTGTCCCTTAGTGCTCAGGCATCTGTGTGTGTAAAAAAAAAAAAAAAAAAAAAAAACTACTCTTCTCTTCCATTTCTATAGTGTGTACGTGTGCTCTTCTTCCTGGCCATGGCTGAGACCCCCAAACCTGGCTTTAGGAAGTGCTGTAGGCATAAGCTCCCTCTGTCTGATACCCACACTCTCTGCATTGTCTGTTTGGGTTTCCCTCACTTAGACACCTCCTGTTTGATCTGTGTGGGATTCAACCCCCACGCTTTGATCAGCAGAAGGAACAAGCTCATACTGAAGTCCCTTCTTTCCCCTCCTTCGGAAGCCTCCTCTTCTTCCACCCCTGCTTCTGGGACTCAACCTCCCACCAAGAAGTTTGAGGATGGAGAGAAGGCCCATTCTAAATCGGGGGATCAGCCGAGGAAGTGATGATCTGACCTTTCATCCTCGGACAAACTGCCAGCCAAGTCCCACCCAGATCCAGCCCTGAGTTCTCCTCTGCTCCAGTCTCCTCATTTTTTCCCCAGAGCTGGAAACCTCCCAGGCTCAGTCACCAGTTTCTACTTCCCCCAGCCCCATTTCAGGCCCGGGTCGGCAAGCTCTTCTATCCATTCCTCACAGAGCCTGACTGAAGCCGAGGTGGACAGGATGATGCTGAAGTTTCTTCGGGCCCAGATTCAGCTGGGAGTCTTGCCTGCTCCATTCCTCTCTGGGGCCAGGGGCATGCAGTTCACCTTTCTTCCCATTACTCCTTCTCCGATCAGACTCCTAGTTTGGTAGTCCTTGGGTCAGAGGTTTCCAGATGTCAAGGGGTCAGCGACGATCGTCCCTGGTACCTCTACTCCGACCATTGCCCAGAGGCTTTGGGGTCATCCCTTCCTCTCAGAGCCCTAGCGCTGGGAGACTCTGCTCCTACTCCCCCCTCGGCACCAGGGGTGGCAGATCCAACGTCAACTATTCAAAATTCAGGGATCTGGTCACCTTCAGTGTTTGAGGTGGTGGAGAGGGTTCTCGTGGCTCCTTCAAGACCCTTGATGCTCTCGTCCTCAAAGTCCGTCCTGGCTCCCTCTCTTTCTGAGAAGGCATCTGCCATCCTGCACCCTCAGAGGTAGTCTGTTGCCAGTTTGCCCCAGGATGTTCCCGCACGGGAACTCCCTGAGGCTTCTGAGTCCACACCAGTATTCCCCTGTGAGGAGCCCCCTCGGAAGTGTATGTGTAAGAGGAGGCACTTAGACTCCGCACTGGAGTCTCGCACAGATACCGACTTGAAGGCGAGGGTTCCCCCCTATCATCCTCAGATGATGTCTCCTTTGGAGACATCATGGAGATCCATTGTCAGCCCAGTGGACGGTTGATCCTTAAGCCCAATCTGGACGAGTTGGTATTTCTGGAGGCAATTGGCACAGTATCCTCTACCTCCTGGGTGCCCCCCCCGGCAGATCCCCTAGTGGATCTAATCTCATCTAGGGCATGGAAACAGAATACAGTTGAGCCTATTTGGAAAGGTATCTATGAGCACCGCACCTATGAGGAAAAAATACAGGCAGTTAAAAGAACAAGAAAGATAAATGATGAACAAAAGCAAGGCATCCCAGGGTCAATACAGTTTATTTCTCATGTATCTGACAAAGATTACTAGTGAGTACAGAACTTTATATACTGTTCTGACAAATGCAGACCTGCTTCTTTAGACATGCACTGTGTCCTAAATTGGTCATGCATTTATTTAAAAATATTACTACAACAGGTTTTCCTTTTCTGTAACAAGTACAGACACAAGCATTTCTTGCTTCAACTTTGTCATCATATCTTCTTACTTATTGATTAGCTCACCCTTCTAATAAGAAATGCTATTTATTGTTACTACAGTTGCAGTTACTATTTACATTACTACTACTGTTGAATAATTCAGAATTAATGAAAATTTGCAACTTACAATGTAATACAAAAGCTTAATCATCTTCTTCTTCTTTCGGCTTTTTCCCAGTTAGGGGTCACCACAGCCGATCATCTGTCCGCTCATGATTAGCAGTGGAGTTTTATGGTGTTGAGTTGCCAGCCCAGCGCCCAACCTTCCACAGAAGGCACACACACGCACACACTCACACCTAAGGCCAATTTAGAGTGTCCAGTTCACCTACTGCATGTCTTTGGGATGTGGGAGGAAACCAGAGCACCCAGAGGAAACCCACGCGACCACAGGGAGGACATGCAGACTCTGCACAGAAGGCACCCCAGCAGAGAATCAAACCAGAGAACCTCTTGCTGTGAGGCAGCAACGCTAACCGCTGCACCACCGTGGCTGCCCAATACAAAAGCTTAATAAAAACTTCATATAAAATCTGCAGCACGTATATGCAAGGCACAACATCTACTCCTGTCATTCATTCTATAGATAATGTATGAAATAGAATAATATACATTTCCTGAGTCTTTGTTGTTTATGGCATATATGTACATTTTACAAATCATGTATTTTACATTCTTTTTATTCTTTACACATATGGTTTAAGAATGTTTTGATAGAAATGGAAAATTACTGATTAATACATGTGTATACAACTTCTAATAGAAGAGCCATTCACTGCTGTTACAGTATGTCAGAGTGTCAGGTGTGATTGTTGAAACAGGCTGCTATGACCTTTCCATTCTATTTTTCCCTAACAGATAGCTGGCAATTCTAAAAAACACTGCAAAGTCTTATAGCTGGTTTGCATCTGTTGTCTTCTTCTCTTTCGACTGTTCCCATTAGGGGTCCCCACAGTGACTCATCTGTTTCCATTTCTTCCTGTCCTCTGCATATTGGTCAGTCACACCAACCGCCTGCATGTCCTCTCTCACCACGTCCATAAACCTTATCTTAGGCCTTCCTCTTTTCCTCTTACCTGGCAGCTCCATCCTTAGCATCCTTTTCCCAATATACCCATCATCCCTCCTCAGCACTTGTCTAAACCAAAGCAATCTCACCTCTTTGACTTTGTCTCCAGTCCGTCCAACTTGAGCTGACCCTCTAATATACTGATTCCTAATCCTGTCCATCCTTGTCACACCCAGTGCAAATCTTAGCATCTTTAACTCTGCCACTTCCAGCTCTGACTCCTGGCTTTTTGTCAATGCCATCATCTCCAGCCAATACAACATAGCTGGTCTCACTACCCTCATGTGGACCTTCCCTTTCACTCTTAGTGGTACCCATCTGTCACAAATCACTTCTGACACTCTTCTACAACCATTCCACCCTGCCTGTGCTCTCTTCTTCACCTCTCTTCCACACTCACCATTACTCTGAACTGTTGATCCCAAGTACTTAAACTCATCCACCTTCGCCAACTACTCCCTGCATCCTCACCATTCCTCTATCCTCCCTCTCATTCACACACACATATTCTGTCTTAGTCCTGCTGACCTTCATTATTCTCCTCTCTAGAGCATATCTCCACCTCTCCAGGGTCTCCTCAACCTGGTCTCTACTCTCACTACAGATCACAATGTAATCTGCTAACATCATAGTCCATGGGGCCTCCTGTCTGATCTCGTCTGTCAACCTGTCCATCACTATTGCAAATAAGAAAGGGCTAAGAGCTGATCCTTGATGTGCTCCCACCTCCACCTTAAACGTATCTTTCACTCCCACTGCAGACTTCACCACTGTCACTCTTACATACTTCTCTGCCACTCCTGACTTCCTCATACAATACCACAACTCCTCTCTAGGCACCCTATCATATGCTTTCTCCAAGTCCACAAAGACACAATGCAACTCCTTCTGACCTTCCCTGTATTTCTCCATCAACAGTCTCAGAGCAAACATCACATCTGTAGTGCTCTTTCCCGGCATGAAACCGTACTGCTGATCGATAATCATCACCTCCCTTCTTAACCTAGCTTCCACTATTCTTTCACGTAACTTCAAGTTTTGACTGATTAGTTTTATCCCTCTGTAGTTACTACAACTCTGCACATCACCCTTATTCTTAAAAATATCTTAAAAATCTGTTGTCTGACATCTGATTATTAGAGGAATTATTTTCAACATAAATATTTATTTATATTAATTATGCCTTGATAAAGAGAGGGATTATTCATAAGCACTATCTTATCTTGGCTGATGCCCTTTTAGCCAGGCACTGTAATTGCATGCAGCTTTGTATTCATGTTTCCAGTCACTGGCATTCACATAGAACCCCACATGCTGCTCAGGGAAGATTTCATAAGCTGGTGTCTCAAAATTATTTGAGATCCCAATACTATAACCGTTCCCCCTGAACAGACATGAGGACTCGTGTTTGTTGATTTTATTCAGTGAATATTATCAAGCTTCATTGGTTCAGAGTACATCATAAACCATACGATGTATTGGACGTGATGCACTTGATCCACTGTCAAAATCTGTACTGCTTGTCATCTTACACATTCAGTTCCCCACTTGATGACAACAATTATTAGGCTTATACATCCTAAAATGCCAACTATGACCAGTATAAGCTGCTTTATTTTTCCTCCCCAGCCAATGGTAGAACCACTCAGTGACGAGAACCATGTTTTTTTCCATTTGTGCTTTTTGAGCAGCTTCCTCAATTAGCTTGAGGTGACTCCTGATTTCAGGTTCATTATCAGGAATATAAGTACGACATTCCTTTCCTATCAATGCACAAGTACCTCCTTTACTAGCAAGAAGAAAATCTAATGCCATGCGGTTCTGTAAGACCATAGTTCTCATGGCAGTCATTTCTAAAGTAACTTCTTCTATTGCTTTAACTGTAGCATTACTCAATTCCTCCAGTAATCCTGACAATTTTCTAATTTCCCAAATAGCTTTCCCTGCTCCATAGAATGGAAAAATTACTGCCCCTGTAAGAACATCATCTCCTACATGCATTTTTTTCTATGTTAATATGTCTTTTTAGTCTAACATTTCTAATATTAGAATCAGGCAATGTTGTAGTATCTCTAATGGATGGAATTACGTGTCCCAAATAATACAATCCATTTCACTTCTCAGGAAGCCATTTGTAGGTTCTTTTACCACATATGTAATGTATGCCTGCTCGAATTGGAACCATCCATGTAACCCAATGTTTAGTTCTAGATTTTTTAAATGTCCAGCAAGTTTCATTACTAAAACATTCAAAACATTGTTTGCTGGTATTTCGGCTAGCATAAATAACACTACAAGAACTTTTCCCAGTAAATGGGTGATTACTTGTAACTTCTCCTTGTAAATTAACATCAGCAGTTACATTGTATGGACAAGCCTCAAGAAAGGATATGTCTTTGGAATAGAGACATTCCTTGGAACCCAGTCTTGGTTTGTGAGGTTCAACATTTCTAGAAGGGTAAATGGAATAGGTTATAATGGAATTCCACTGTTTGCATCTTGTGGTATCTCAGCACAGATCCAGCATTGTTTAGCATTCAAAGTTTCTGAGTACATTTGCAGTGATTTGATAAAGGTATTGAAGTCCACCTTTTCTTGTGCTGAGGAGTAAAAACTAGTCAGGATCACGATTAATATTAGGATTTTTATGATTTGATGTTTCTCCTTGAAATTACCTGTAAGAGAAAAGAATCATGTTTTTATTAATTTTATCTAGTATTGTTTCCCTTTATATCAGTTATTACATTCATAACTAATTCAGTTTTCTTCCTTACATTTTAATATTTTAACATGATCTTTATGAATCCAACCGTTTTTTGATGGCTGATTTTTATATGGCTGGACTTGTACAGCCACTAACTCCACTTTAACAATGTAGGGTCCTATCCATTTTGAATCCCATTTGCTTGTTTCTCCAAACTGGGGACCATTACAAGATCTCCTTATTCCAACTGTACCTCCCTCTATTCCTAAATCTCATTTTGCTTACAAAGCTCTAGATTATGGGCTTGACCAGCTTCCCAGACTCTCCCATTTGCCCAACTGATTTGGTCTTGGAGCTGGTCCCACAGTTGTGTTTCTTCTAATGGTATCCCATAAGGGATTTCTCCTCCTTGTAAAGTCATAGGTCAATCCATCATTAATTCAATTCATGTGGAGTTAAGCAACATCCTTGAAGAGAGTTTTGCATCTTAATCAAAATGTTGGGTAAATGTTTTACCCAATGATTCCTATACTCTGAAATCATTTTCTTTAATCCTTTCTTCAGAGTTCTGTAAGCTCTTTCGACTTTTTTAGTACTCTCGGGGTGGTAAGGAGCATGAAACCTTTGCTTGATTCCCCAAGTTTTGCACATTTGTTTTGTCACTTTTCCAGTAAAGTGAGTCCCTTGATCACTGTGTATTTCTGGGGGTACTCTCCATGTTGGATTGATCCTTTCACTTATTATTCTAAGTACTGAGTTGGCATCTTCCTTTTTTGTTGGATGAGCTTCCAGCCATTCACTATATTCATCTATCAAAGTAAGAAATTAAACCCTCCTGGTGCTGTTGGAAGAGGTCCTACAAAATACATTTGTACCCTTTCCCAGGGTCCCAATGTTTGTTGGGAGTCTGTATTGTTTTCTTCTATTTCAGTTTCCTACATTGTGCGTGACACGTGACACATCTATCTATATGATTTTGGATGTCTGTTGTCATTCCTTCCCATTTAAATCTAGAACTAACAATTTATTGTAGTCTCTCCCTTCCTGGATGACCTAGGAAATTATGATAAGTTAACAGCATTTTTCCTTTTTCAGGCTCAATTGTTTGTACTCTATGTAAAGGTCCTTTGTATTCTCCTGGTGCTGACCAAAGTTCTGGAAATGTAACCCATTTCCATTCATTTCCTCGTATTTTAAATTCTTCAATTTTATCTTTATTGATGATGATTGGCTGTCTTCTCAGAATTTCTACTAAACTTCCTAACTGATGATTATCTTTTTTTTTTCCATTTAAGGTCATATGAGCACCTTGTTCAAATTCAGGACCCCATAATGGCTTCATTTCATCTGTTCCTATCACTGTTAATCCACATACAGTAGGTGTTATGATGATCCCATCACATTGGATTTGGGTGATTTTACCTACCTCACTTTCCACTCTGTGTTCATACTCTGTACACTGATCTCTACAAAAGTAAGCTGTACAATGTAAAGGATTTAGAGGTAAGTCCATTTGTATTTGACACTTATTCAAAATATTTTGTACCATTTCCCTTATTTGTTTTTCTTCCATGTCATTTACTTCCCGTGCCCAGTATTGAGGAAAATTTTGTATTGGATAAGTTTGTTTGGAGTCAAGGGCCCCTTATTTTGCTATCTGGTACTATTTTATTAGACTGATCGTGCACCTCATTTTTGGTATGAGCTTTGTCCTTATTTATACTCACTGTAGAAAGATTGTCATCCTTTATCAAACTCCAAATGTCTGTCAACAATTCCTGATGACTGATTGGTGTACCATCAGCTGTAATCAAACCTCTCCTTGCTCAAATGGGAAGAGATGTTGTGAAGACTAGGACTACATATTCAGTGTCTGTATGAATGTTTACAGGTTTGGGCAATAACAAGGGTTGTTTAACTGCTTCTAGTTCAGCTCTTTGTGCTGAGCATCCCCCTGGGAGACTACCTTTCTTGTGTTCTTTGGTCTCTGCATTGTATATTGCCCACCCTGTCACAAAATACCATTTTTCAGAGCTCCAGTACCTGGATCCATTTGTATACAATTCTGGTGCTCCTTCAATAGTTTGGGTGCCCACCATTAAGTGTTCCTCTTCATTTTCCAAGTCAGGACATTCATGAGATTCCCCTTGTTAATTTAACAGTTCTGGCAAGAACTTAATCTGAAGGATTTCTACTCTGATTCCTCCTTCCTGACTTGCAGTGATTCTACCGAGTCATGCATTATTCATGCCCTTAGGATTTCCTTCTAACATGTATTTCACTGGGGTATGTTTGGTTTGTAGTACAATTGGAGTGCCCTGAATCATATGACATGTTACTTCAGTAGACCATTCTGCTGTGATAGTTTGCTTTTCACATTTTCTCATTCCTTTCTCAACTGGATTCATAGCTCAAGAATAATAACCCAAAACCTGATACTGCGATCCTCTCTTTTGCAACACTATGACCATCATAGTTAGACCATTGTGTCCAAACCGTATGATGAACTCTTTCTCTCTTTCTGAGACACCCAACGCAGGTGCAGAAGTGAGTTCTTTGACCTTTGAGAAAGCTGCTAGTGAGTCATCATTCCAGTTGAGATGTTCATCTCCCTTTTTATTTCCTTTAAGCATATCAGTCAATGGTTTTGTTTTTCCTGTATACTCTAGTATCCCTTCCCATGAGAATCCAAAGATTCCTAGGGCTTGCCTTAACCCTGTGACAGTAACTGGAATTGGTAACTGTCTAATCAATTGCTTTTTGTCTTCACTAATGCTTCTTTGTCCTGCTGATACCATGACACCCAAGAAGGTAACAGAATCTTTCATAAACTGACTCTTTTTAGGGTTCAGTTTTAATCCTGCTTGTCTTCTTGCTCGGAAAATTTCTACCAGTACATTTAAGTGCTGCTTTTCGGTCTCTGTTCCTACAAACATGTCATCTACGTATTGAATAATAGAAGGTGTACATTCTAGTTGTTTTAGTATTTCCTGCATTACATGATAAACTGTTGGAGCATTATGAAAGCCCTGAGGCATTCTTGTCCAAGTATATTGTTGACCTTCTACAGTAAAAGCAAATTTCCATTGTGAGTCTTTATCTAGAGTAATGCTCCAGAAACCATTACTCACATCTAATATGGAGAAAAATTTCATTTTTCCTGAATCTGAGCAATAACATCAGGCATGCTTCCTACTACTGGCAAAGAACGAGGTGTCACCTTATTAAGTTCTCTGTAATCAACAGTAAGACGGCTTCTGTACAGGCCAGTATGGACTGTTAGCTGGTAAATTAATTTTTCATACTACCCCTTGAGCTTCTGAAGCTTTCACAGTATTTAGTATTGCCTGTTCTGTCTCTTTCTTTACTGGATATTGTTTTATAGGTTTCTTGGGACTTCCTCTAAGAATAAAGTCAGGGACTTGTCCACAATCATTCCTATGTTTGGCAAAAATATCCTGGTAGCAGTAGATTAGCTGAGCCAACTCCTGCTTTGGTGTTTTTAATAACTCAGCTAAATCATACTGTCCTGGATCTTTGACACTGTATTTACATGATGCTTCAGAGATGGCTAATACTTCACTTAATGGTCCCTTAATGAATTTTCTGTTACACACATCTATAATGTAACCTCTGTTTCAAAATGCCATTTCCAGTGATGTTTTGTAGATGAGAACCTGATACCCGTGCATGCTGGAAGGTGTCTTCCCCTATCTTTGTTTCTACAGGGAGACATGAGAGATTGTTCCTCCCAGTCCTTGCAAGTTTATAGTTCTTGTTCCTGGGAATGTTCTTGTAGTAATGCTAACTGTGGCTCCTGTATCTATTAAATACATATCTAAGTGGCCTCCTACCCAAATTTGAGCACGTGTCCTCCTATCAGAGCCATTTTTAGGGTGGCCACAGAGACCCCAAATTCCTAACTGGATAAGAAAGGATGTGCCAGCTTCTTTTCAAGATTTTCCAGCCTTTACAGAAGGGCTTGAGGAACTCCATCCCTATTTATCTTTTCTTTTTCTTCTTGTTTTCTGTTATAATTAGGTCCTTGTCCAGCTCGACCCCCACCTCGTGATCAGCAATCCCTGGCTAAATGTCCTTCTTTATTACAGTTATGACATTTTACCTTGTACTTTTCATTGTTTGTGGTTTCATTATGAGTTGGATTTACTTCCCTTTTGGTAACATATACTGTTTTAAATTCCTTTGGTTTTTCTATTAATTCTTTCCTTATTTCCCAAAGTGATGATAAAGTTTAATACAAATCATCATATTTACAAGGTTGACCCCTTACTAGGACAGTCCTTTTCAACCAAATTGGTAATCCTTCTAACACTGTTCCTGGGAAGGCTAGGTTATTCATTTCAGGCCTTTCTTGACCAATATACAATCTGTAAGCACCCCATTTTCTGTGAATATTTTCATCTAAATGTCCTCTTTCTCCTAACTTTATTTCATTTATTTTTCCACAGTCAACTCTAGGATGAGGTGACATATCTTGTAGAAATTCTTGAATGTCATTCCAATTGGCCTTATCTTCCCATATTTTTTTAATATCCTTTTTCCCAACTGGCATCATTGCAATAGTTAGAGAACATTGTCCTTGCTTAAGTTTTTCCCTTCTTTCAGTCCAGGGTTGTTTATAGGGGTCCCATCCCCCCTCCCCGCAAAAAAATATATTAATGCTGCTTGTAATTCATGAGGGATTAATGATCTATAAGTAGAGCCACTACTATCTAATGCCTGTGTAACTGGACACATTGACTTGATTCCAGTATTATCTTCCCATATTGGAGCAGTAGGAGTCACTGATGAAGTATAGGTAGATGTTGTGGCACTATTGTGAACTGGATTTGAGAGGGATTTCTGTTAACTTGTCCCAGTCTGGTTCTGGTAGATGATATCCCCATACAGAGGCCATTTGCCCTACTCCTTTTATTCCTTCTAAAAGGGTTTTCCTAGCTTCTTCCCACTCACCACCAACCTTTTGTCCAAGCTGTGTTCCCAATCTAATAACTTCTTGCAAAGCTGTTTTTAATGCTTTTATTTCATGATCCCTGAATTCCACTTTTTTTCCAAGTTAACTACTTGTTCTTGCCGTTTCCTCATGTCTTCTAACTGTTCTGTTTGATTAAATGTCTCTTTATATTGTTCTTTTTCTTTAATTTCTTTATGTAAAGCTTTTAGTTCATCTGCTCTCTCTTTTACCTGTCGTGTCTGATTCTTCTACACTTTCCTGTAAATGGGAACATCTTTTTGACAAAGCGTCTATAGTCTCATGCTGCTCTAATGTACACAAAAAACCTGTTGTAAAAGAACTGTAATGAATGTTTTCTTAAAATCTCTCTCATTCTGATTTGATTTTCCCCACTCTGTAAATTCATAAATCAAAGAAGGCAGTTTATAAGTAGGACGTCTCTTTTTCCCTTAACTTTTGTTCCTTTTGACTGACCCATTCATGAATGTTGTTGTTGTTGTGTCTTTCGGCTTTTCCCGGTTAGGGGTCGCCACAGCGGAACTCCGGTCCGCTAATGATTGGCAGTTGATTTTTATGTGCTGAGTTGCCAGCCCTAACGCACAACCTTCAATGAAGGCACGACCATTTACGCACGTCTCCACGCAAAAGACGCTCTAGCTGAGAGTCGAACCGGTCAGCATCTTACTGTGAGGCGACAATGCTACCGTAGCACCACCACCGCGGATGACCCATTCAAGAATAATATCTAATAAAAATAAACTTTTCGATTTTTCTTGAGCCCTTTCCTCAGTAACACTTTCAGATTTCTCTTGAGATTTTTTTTAAATGGTTTAGCAAATCTTAATAAATATCTGTTTCTAGGTCTGGTTACAGGTACTTTTTCTGGTATAATATCTTGATTTACGTCTCTAATACTGTTATTTTTATAATTCAGTTTTTCAGGTCTTGTTTCTGGTTGCACTAACTGTGATGCCTTGCCTTCCCACATTTAAAAATATTATTACTATGCAAATTCCTTTAACTGCATGCCTCATAAATTGCAGATTACACCTTTAAGTATAGGAGAACAAAGCTTTAGTGCTTTTTACATTAACAAGTAAAAAGAAAGGTAGGACCTCACCCTATCAGCAGTGTGGTTGTCCTTTCTTGGGAATTCGCTGCGCAGCCTTTCTTCCACCTCCCTTCCTGCGGATGGGTCCCACAGAGGAAATCTGATCCTGCCCCTGGATTCTTGTTTCCTTCACCCAACCTTTCTTCAATATTTCAACTTCTGTACTTTCTGCTTTGTTTCCTCCTGGGTTTCGGCACCAAAAACTGTAAAAGTATCTACGAGCTCTGCACCTATGAGGAAAAAATCCAGGCAGTAAGAAGAACAAGAAAGATAAATGGTAAACAAAAGCAAGGCATTCCAGTGTCAGTACAGTTTATTTCTTATGTATCTGACAAACATTACAAGCCAATACAGCACTTTATATACTGTTTTGACAGATGCAGCCCTGCCTCTTTAGACATGCATTGTCCTAAATTGGTCATGCATTTATTTAAAAATACGACTACAACAGGTTTTCCTTTTCTGTAACAAGTACAGACACAAGCATTTCTTGCTTCAGCTTTGTCATCATATCTTCTTACTTATTAATTATTTCACCTTGCTAATAAATACTATTTATTGTTGCTACAGCTGCAGTTACTATTTACATTAATACTATTGTTGAATAATTCAGAATTAATGAAAATTTGCAACTTACAAATTAATACAAAAGCTTAATAAAAACTTCATATAAAATCTGCAGCATGTATATGCAAGGCACAGCATTTGCTCATGCCATTCATTCTATAGATAATGTATGAACTAGAGTAATACACATTTCCTGATTCTTTGATGTTTATGGCATATATGTACATTTTACAAATGATGTATTTTACATTCATAGTTTCATAGGTTCATACTAGGCTATCTGCCCTAGGGCATATATAAGCCTAGCCAGAGTGTGTTTGGCTTTCACCACCCATTTTAAATTAATTTTGCTATGCCCTTTTTCGAGGTTAGTATACTGTGCCTCTGTCTAACAGTGAAACAGAAGTGATACCCGGGGTAAACCTACGATCTCCCATCCACTCATCAAGATTCCTCTTGAAGAGAGTCAATGAGGGACTCTGCCTAACCTGGACTGGGATTTTATTCCAGAGTGAAGGGAGCCTCTGGGTTATGAATCTGTCCCTCCAGCATGTCCTATTTATTTCAGTGCTGAGGTTCAAGTCTCGAGCGTAGCTCGATGGGATTTGGATTTTCTGAGGTGCAGCATGTCCATTAATTCTGGGTTGGACATGGCTTTATACGTCAGGCACAGATTGCCTCTGAGCAGGCAGTATGCCACTGAGTAGAGCTGGAGTTTCTTTAACTGGGCAGCATATGGCATCTGTTTGAGCCCTTTGATCCTCTTGGTGAGGTACTTTTGGGGTCTTTCCAGTTGCTGCAGGTGTCTGGTAAGGTACATCCCAAAAGGGGCATTGTACTCAATTATGGGCCTGATGAGGGATGAGTAAAGAGGCACGATGACCTCCGCTGATCTAGATGTGAATCCCTTCATGGTTAGGTGGGCTATATAAAATGTTCTTCTAACCACTTTGGCCACGTGGTTGTCAAATGAGAGATTGCTATCAACTTGGGTCCCCAGGTCCCTAATTACTTCTTCTGTACTTAATGGATTACCACCTATGTGGTAATTTGTGGGCACTTTGTTTTTGCCAAAGGGGATGACTATACACTTTTTGGAGTTTAGCTTGAGGCCATGGCTCTGGCACCAGTTGTCTGTTTCTATGAGGACCTTTTGGAGGATGCTTGTGTCGGCTGAAGAGTCGATTATGGCGCCCAGTTTGCAGTCATCTGCGAACTTGGTCAGCCACAGTCCTTCCGTGTTGGCCTGTACCTCCGAGAAATATATACCGAACAAGAGAGGTCCCAGGACTGAGCCTTGTGGGGCGCCACTTGTAACTGGTTGGGAGTCTGACATGGTTCCAGGAATTCTAACCATGTGGGTTCTGTCCTTGAGCCAGTTTGCAACCCATCCAGTGACATAGGGGTTTATATTTAAGCTGGTGAGCTTATCTATAACGCCTGAGTGGGGTATTGTATCGAAGGCTTTTGCGAGGTCCAGGTAGGCTGTGTGGACCACCTTCCCCTCGTCAATGGCCTTGGTGACTGTTTCAAAGAAATCGACCAGGTTTAAGAGGCAGGATCTGCCCTTAACAAAGCCGAACTGGGTAGGATCCAGTGTCTGTAGGTCCCCAATATCTTTATTTATGAGGTCCATGATCCTTTCCATAGCTTTGCAGACCAAGCTAGTCAGGCTTATGGGGAGATAAGTTTCCAGGATCCGTTGAGGCACCACCTTTGTGGAGAGGGACCACTGTTGCTGTACGCCACTCTTTGGGTACATATCCTGTAGTAAGGCTGAGATTGAACAGTAGTTTTATGTTTGGGTTTAGCTCTTCTTGGAGTTCATGTAGGACGCAGCCCGGGACACCGTCTGGTCCCATTGATGCTGTGTTTTTTGCTTTGGAGAGGGCGGCTCTTACCTGAGCATCTGAGATGTCAGGGGGGCAGCACTCTGCTGGGATAGATATTTGCCCTTTTGGTGGGGAGGGGAGGGAGAAATTTGCGCTGAACCTGTCAGCTAGGATGTTGGCAATGTCTGTGGGTTCGGTGTATTTTTTGTCATTTTGGACTAATTCTGAGCATATCTGGGAATTCCCACCCAGGTTCCTAACATAACTAAAGAAAGCCTTGTGATTATCCTTAGTGTCCTGTGCAATTTTTCTCTCGAAGCTGGCCTTAGACGATTTTATGAGTGCCCGTAGTTTTTTGCTAATACTGATCAGAGATGCCTTCCCTTTTTGGGATTTTGCTCTATCATGTAGTAGCTTCCTCCTTCTATTGTATAGTTTGTTTATGGCTGGGGTCCACCAGACAGGACGTCTGCCTTTGGAAGATTGGGTCTTGGTTTTATTTGGGATTGCATGATCCATGCATTCCTGAAGGTGTTCATAGAATGCGTTTATAAAGGATTCTGCAGTCTGGGCCGTATTTTCCACAGGCCCAGGGGCTTTGAAGGATTCCACCTCGGTTTTGAGGAGTGTGAAATTTGCTTTAGAGAAGTTTTTCACTGTGGTTTTCTGGGCAGGGGGTGGGGTCGGGATGTGAATATCCAGTGAGATTAGTTTATGGTCTGATCTTACCAGTGAGGGATACACTTCTGGTCTGGAGCATGGAGTCCCCATGTTGGTGATCACGTCCAGTATGTTTTCCCCTCTTGTGGGAGTGGTAACAAGTTGTTCCATAGCATTTGAGTTTATAAATTCTAGAAACCTTTGGGCTAGGGTGTTGGAGCTAGAGTAATGCTCCCAGTCTATGTTTGGGTAGTTGAAGTCGCCCAATATAATGGTGTTTGGAGAGACCTTCATATTTTCCAGTGTTCTCAGGAAGGCCGAGTGGGGTTCCTGGGTTTGGGAGGGTGGTCTGTAGCAGGCTATAAACTGGAAGGCAGTTTTACCCACAGTTAGTTGCACATGGATAGTCTCTGATGCTTCATGCTGTGCCACCAACCTGGAGGTGTGGGTATCTTTGACGAATATTGATACTTGCCCTCCTTTTGTGGTTCGGTCCAAGTTTTGGGGCCGAAAAGTATGGTATGAGGTATAACCTGGTAGTGCTGGGGTGCTCTCGGGAGCCTTGAACCAGGTTTCTGTTACTGCACAGATATCGATGTTCTCCATGCTAAGGAGAGTTTCGAGTGCGTGCATCTTGAGGTTTAGACTTCTGGCGTTGAGTAGCATTACTCTTAGTTTCTTATCCCTTGTGATACCTATGGAGGTGGGTTTGTCTTTTGAGCCTTGCCTAAAAAAGGCACTATGGGGGTAGCAAGAGCCTTTGCCAATATCCAAAAGCCCAGGGGTGACAGGTGCAAGCCGTCCCTAGCGAAGCATCATGGCTTGTTGAGCATGTCATCCCAGGCTGACAGGCATTGGATCCCCTTTGAATGACACCAATACTTAAGCCAATTATTGAAATTGATCATCTTGTCTTCATATTGTGGCATCATTCTTGGTGAGGGTAAGATGCTACTCAAGGTCAGGGTCATACCGGCCTGGGCTACATGCTTTTTATTCTTTACATATATGGTTTAAGAATGTTTTGATAGAAATGGAAAATTACTGATTAATACATGTTTATACAACTTCTTATAGAGCCATTCACTGCTGTTACAATACATCAGAGTGTCAGTGTGTGACCCTTGTTCCAGGCTGCTGTGACCTTTCCATTCTATTTTTTCCCTAACAGATAGCTGAACTGACAATTCTAAAAAAATACTGCGAAGTCTTATCTTTTGTCTGACATCTGATTATTAGAGGAATTATTTTCAACATAAATATTTATTTATGTTAATAATTTTGCCTTGATAAAGATAGGAATTATTCGTAAGCGCTATATTATCTCGGCTGATGCTCTTTTAGCCAGGCATTGTATTTCCATGCAGCTTTGTATTCATGCTTTCAGTCACTGGCATTCACATGCTGCTCAAGGAAGATTTCATAAGCTAGTGTTTCAAAATTATTTGAGATCCCAATACTATAACACTATCCCCAGGTACCCAGATAAAGTACTTAGTTCCCCTTATGACAAGCCCCACTGGTCCAAGGGGTCACCAGTCGATGCCATGGTGGTTGTAGCTGCCACCAAGAAAGAGCTCACCCAGGAGAGCTCTTTGGTCCATCCTCCAGACAGGGAGTCCTGGGCGATGGATCATTTTGGAAAGCAGACCTATGTGTCAGCCACCTTTGCCTTATGTGCGCTAAATTATTTGGCATGTGTAATCAGACTGCATGAGGTAACTGGGTCTGCCCCAGGGTCTATGTTTGCAGAGAAGAAGGTTTTTTCCTCCTGCATGGACACCCTCATTTCCATCTCTAATGCATCCATGAGGCTCCTCTTACACGCTACTGAGGGTGCCTCTAGTGTGGCAGGAACAGGCATGCTCTACCTTTTGTGCCTTTTTGGAGCCCTTTAAGGTGTCTTTCACGAATGCCCCCATGATGGTTTTCACCCTGTTTGGAAAAATGGTTTGTGGTACATTGGTCCAGAGCAAGAAGGATGGGAAGACTTTGTGTGTCATCGAAATCATCTTCTCCACCCCACAACGATCCTTCTCTAGGAATCAACATGGGGTTAAGAAGATGTGGTTTCAGAAGTCTCAAGGTTCTTTCCAAGACGCTCAGGATTTGCCTTCCCCCAGAAGCAGAGGGGGCCTGAAGAAACAAGGGCCTTGGGACTCCTTCCCATACAGACCCTACCAGCAACCTTAAAGGGTTGCCCAACTGCTCGCCTCTGGAGGCAGTCGGGGAGGGGGCAACTATCTCTGCACCCAGTGACTTGGCAGTCAATTACAAATGATCGTTGGGTTCTGCATATCATTTCCAGAGGTTACTCTATTCCCTTTCTCCATCCCCCATTCCCCCCAGACACCTGCCAGATGTGCCACCCAGTCAACAGGAGGAGGCGGCCATAGAAGTTACCAGACTGCTTGCAAGACAAGTCATCCAGCCTGCCCCCTAGACCAGTCTGGATCAGGCATTTATTCCACGTTCTTTTTAGTGCCAAAGAAGACAGGAGACTTAAGACCCATTCTGAATCTCTCAACCCTGAACCTGTTAGTTGCCAAGTCAAAATTCCAGATGGTTACCCTTCGATCCATTCTGCCCTTCCTGAAGATAAATGACTAGATTTGTTCGGTGGACTTCCAGGATGCATACTACCATATCAAGATGGACAGGCACTCTCGGAGGTTCCTCCTCTTCCGGCTGGGAGCCAGTCATTTTCAGTTCACAGTTGCCCCCCGGGTGTTCACCAAAGTAAAGGAGGTAGTGGTAGCCCACTGGTAGCTGCAGGGTTTTCAGGTCTTCCCGTACCTGGACGATTGGCTTCTCTCCGCTCCCTCCAGCTGATTCAGGCCAGGTATCATCTCCTTTAGATTGCCCAGTACCTGGGTATTACAGTAAACCCCAGCAAGTCTCAGCTGGCACCAATTCAGGTACTGGATTTCATAGGTGCTCGGCTAGACACTACTCGGGGCATGGTGTTTTTACCTGCAGACAGATTATCACTCCGCCATCATGTGCTTTATATTCTCCAAGCCCACCTTCCTCCGGCAGGTTCAGTTCTTTGAGCATTGGGGTTCATGGCGGCCACGATCATTCTTGTTCCAACTGCATGTCTCCACATGAGGGTTCTTCAGTGGACCTTAGATGTTCAGTGGTCCTTGCTGGATCTTCCCCTTGTCACATCGTGTTCGACTATCTCATGTTTGCAGGGAGTCCCTTCTTTGGTGGCTCCAATCCCCTTACCTCCTTCAGGGTCGGCCATTTGTTCTTCCCTCCCCCGCAATCACGGTGACCACAGACGTTTCCCTACTCAGGTGGAGGGAGCATTGCATGGGAAGAACTGTCCATAGCACGTGGTCCTCCCTGGAGAGACCAGCTTGCATATCAATGTCCTGGTGATGAGGGCGATGCTTTTGGCTGTCCATGCCCTTCTTCCTCCGGGAACTATTGCCATACAGGTGGACAACATGTCAGTGTCAGTAGCCTGGTACATCAACAAATAGGGGGGAAATAGATCTTATCTTCTTTGCCATGAAGCCATGAGATTGTAGGAGTGTGAGATCTCCACTGGCCAATTTCTGGTGGCAATGCACATTCCAGGGAAGTCCATCATTTTGGCAAACAGGCTCAGCCATTCTATTCTGATACCTTACGAGTGAGCTCCGAATCCTTCAGTGATGGAAAAGATCTTTCTAAAGTGGGGTCAGGCTTGCTGTGATCACTTCGCCTCTCCTGCCAGTGCGAAGTGCAGTGAGTATTTAGCTTTGAACCCCCCTCTGGAGGAAGTCCACCAGAAATGCTGTAGTTCACGTTTGGCCCTCCGGTCTACTGTATGCATACCCTCTGCTCCCTTTAATTCCCAAGTTTATTCAGAAAGCCTGACAGCTGGGGCGCTAAGTGATCCTCATTGCCCCTTTCTGGCCTTGCCAAGTTTGGTTCCCTACTCTGTGGCCTCATGTAATGTGTCCTCCTTGGACTCTAGATCTGGTTCCGGATCTGATTACACATTCCTCAGGGATTCCTCACCCAGACATAGCCTGAAGCTCATGGTTTGGCTGCTCCAGTTCCAGTGATAGCTAGGACTCCAGGGTTGTCTTCTTCTGTTAAGAAAATCTTGGTAGCAGCTCACAAACCTTCTACCAGGAAGGGCTATTCAAGTAAATGGAAATATTTTTCGATCTGGCCCTCTCAGCATGACCTGGATCCTTTCACTGCACCAGTCTCAGCCATTGTGGAATTCTTGGTGGACATTTTTAATCATGGCGCTTGTTTCTCTACAGTTAAGGTCAATTGGCAGTGATTTCCAAATTTCACATAGGTGAAAATTTGGCTTCATCTTCTAAACTTTTAAGGCTTTTTTGAAAGGCACCTTTCTTCGTAGGCCTTTGGTTAAGGACCCCACGCCCCCTTGGGATCTTACCTTTGTGCTGCAGACCTTGGTTTCTCCTCCTTTTGAACCAGCAGCCACTGTTAATTTGCAGTTTCTGTCATGGGAGACGGCCTTTTTGGTAGCAATTGCCTCTGCCAAAAGGGTTTCCGAGATTCAAGCCTTATTTGTCAAGTCTCCTTATCTGATCTTCCACAAAGATAGGCTGTTACTGCGGACCAATCCATCTTTCCTACCGAAGATGGCATCAAAAACTAATATTAACTAGGTCATCAATTTGCCAGTTTTCTTTTCAAATTTCCAAAGTAAGGGTAGAGTACAAATTGCACTTACTTGATGTTCACATGCAGCTGCATTAATTTCTATTTGCATAGAACAAAGTACTTTCGTAAGTTGGGTCAACTTTTGGTTTCCATTTCTAATCCTTTCTTGGGAAAGCTGGTTTCTAAAGTTACTATTGCTCGATGGATTTCTGAATGCATTTCTCTGACCTATCCAGCCAAAGGGTTATCTCCACCAGGGCATGTCCAGGCTCATTCGACCAGATCTGTTGCTACTTTTGTGGCCTTTTGGTCCAAGGTTTCTTTAGATGATATCTGCTCTGCAGCTACTTGGGCATCTTCGCACACACTTATTTCCCATTATAAATTGGATCTTCTGTCCAGGGGCAGGGCATCCTTTGGCACAGCCATGCTTTGGAATATCTTTCCCTGAGGACCTCCCAGGGTTTATTGGTAGCTGGGGGACTCTGTGCCCCATGTTGAAGATCAAATGAAAACAACAACTTTGGATAAATATGTACTTACCATAACATTCCATCTTAGTTGTTGCTTTTCATTTGTCTTCAACCATCCCTCCCTCCTTCCCCCTGCCTTGTGTGGGCTGTGTAGTGGACCAGATGGAAGAGGCATAACCCCCCCTATCCAGGCTTGTTCACCCTTTGATAAGCCTTTTGTGGGTCGTGCTAAGTTTTTTTGCCATGATTGTTTAGGTTGGGATGCTGTTGTTCTGCAACAAACTCTTTCTGAGTGGAGGAGGGAGACCGGGGCATTATGGGTAGGGAAGGAGATTGAACTTTGGATCCAATGCTGGAGTATGCAGCCGAGTCGGATCCGTGCCAGATCAGAGTCCTTCAGGTTGAAGACAAATGAAAAGCAACAACTCAGATTAACGTTACGGTAAGTACATAATTTATTTTTTTGCATTCATCCTACAGGTGTTATTTATTTTTCAAAGAAGCAGTGCTGGTCTAATTTATACAGTGCATTTTGAGTTTCAGACACTTTCTTTTCTGCTTCAGGCTTTGGCACTTACCCAGTTTTTCTCAGTAGATATTCAGATTATCTACAGAAGGAAATAATTCAGATTATCTACAGAAGGAAATAATTGTGGAATGAACATAGCCGTATGAACATAAACATGCATTTATTTTATGCATTGCTGACTCAAGATGTTACTGTTGATAGTCTGTAGGAGACTGCCAGAGGGGAAGGCATCCTAGCACATTATAGTAAGTTTTATAGGGGTAATCTGGTTTGAATGCCTTCAAAAACCTTCCAGTGCATGTTTAACTATATTACTTTGTCCTGAGCTTCTTATTTATTTATTTATTTATTTTTTTTAGGAGTTGATGGAGTAATGCAAAAAAAGTAGCTGAAAATATTCTACTCTCCAGAAGAACAGTGAAGTGTATTTGAGTCCTGGTGGTGGTTGTGACCGATATACTGAATGTTTACATTTGAAGTGTTTACTGATTATTGGTTTGTCTTGCACATGTTGGCCCTTTCTTTGGATCAAGCTGATTTCACGACAAAGCATCTTGGAATACATAGACAAAAGAGATCCATTTGAATTTATTTTTCTACATTCCCTTTTTATGCTGTCATTTTGTTATCTGCCACTGTATGTTATACACAGGAAAAGTAACCTTTTACAGTTCCTACTCTGATTAAATCAGTCTTTTGGTGGTGGTGTTTTTAAAGAGATTTATACAGTCACAGGGGAAAGTATATTTTCAAAAGTGCAATACCTGTAAATTTTCCTGTTTGCAGTTTTTTTGTAATACTTGCTTTGGTTTAACATTTAGTAATGTTTTTTTTTCTGTTATCGAGTTAAAAAGTTTACGTACAAACCATTAATCATTTGAGTTTCTTCAGGGATGTGTATTTGACTAGAGCTGGAGAGCTAGGCTTACACTTTGCAGTCTTAACACTAGACAGAAGTTCCGTTACGTTACCACCTGTTACACTGTTCTCATATTTTTTTTTCTGTAGGCTTCATTGCTGTAACCCTTCTTTGTCTTCTTATTAGTGATCCAGTATCTTCCACACTGATGTCAGCTCTATGCTGTATAAATTTCTGTGAAATATTTTTGGCAAACATCAGTGAGGAAATATTTGGTTTTGTAGCATCACCCCTTTTATTCAAAGAAACAAACATCATTTAATGTTTCTATTTAGAATTTTGTGTTATTTTCCTGCTTTCTTCTGTGTGCATTACAATTGTACTTTATGGCATGGGATGTTTTGGTTCTTACCTAAATACACTTTTGTATGCTGTTGGGTCTTTGGTAGAAAGTTGATGCAGCAGAGAGCATTTCTGAATGTTTACCCAAAAGCTAGATTTCAGATTCGATCTAAAGTAGCATGTGCTCACTTTGTAATGACGGACGTGCTTAGATTAGTTGTGCTAGAATATGAATATGTATAAAAGTACATTGGCCTTCTCTAATGCAAAGTTGTGCAATTTGAATGTATAAAAAATATAGTGCACACAGTTGAAGCACATTGTTTCACATATTCTGTAGACAGTTTTTTCCCCCTGAATTTATTTGATTTGATGTCTTATTTAATTCTGTTTCATGTGCTACACACTTACTTTTCGCGCTGTCCTCATATGTCTTTTTAAGATAAACACACTGCTGAAACCCAAGTTTAAGTATGCATGAAAGTCATAGTTAAGCTTAAGAACACACAGACTGGAAATTGTACAGAGGATGTCATTGTTTTGTCACACTCTTGCATGAATTACTAGTCCTCCTAACAAGTGATGTCTGAGTGGCACTACTTTAGTCAAAACATGTAAATGTGACAGTTTTCCAGCGTTCTAGATGGATACACCCCAGTACCTAATGTGAAGGGTTCTACCTTGGACATTCCTTCTGCCTTGAAAGATTATATCAGCAAAGCTGATTTTCTCTAAGTAATGTCATCCACTCTAATTGTACGCAGACCTTCACAAGTACATTTAGCATTCCAGGACAGTTTAGCTTGAACATACTTCGCCCTGGTTTCATATCTACATTTTGTGTCAAACAGTTGCCAACAGCTTGGATATTAAATCAGAAGGCATGTATTACATTGTCTTCTGTTTTTACCTTTGGTGCAGATTTACACAAATGCAAGCTGTGAAGCTAGAAAACATGAAACTGTTCTTAGTACAGCATTCTGTTTTAACCTCACTTTAACTTTCTTCTCGTTTGCGATTTCATTTTATTTTAACAAAGGGGGAGAATCATTTAATGCACTTGTAGATGAAGGGGTTTGCCAAGCCCCAATTAATATTGTACTTCATGTAGTTGAACCTATGGATTCTGTTTTCAAATTTTGATACATTTTTTTTGTTTGTTTCCTTCCAGACAGTTATTTGTTGGGCATTTACTTCTCTCTAAAGTTTGTTATAGTAGTAGACTCCTAGTAGGCGGAGCCAGAGGTGTTGCACTTTGGTGGATTAAGATCATTTCAGAGCAGAATTAGGAATAATATCTTCTGCACATTGTGTTCAATTTCCATATGTAGATTTTACAGATTTTTCTTTTGAAAAAGTTATGCTTCCTGAGAAGTTATATTTCAATTTTTATGTTACAGCATTTGTCCCCAGTACTTAAGTAAGAAGTGGAAATGACAGTAAAAGGACATTTCAGGGGGTTGCTATTGAGGGTGTCTGTTAACATGCATGCCAAATCATATGGCTTATGCTAGAAAACACTTAAAATGTAGTATACTAGTCGTGCAATAAAGACATGTTATGTAGATACTCTGTTAAAATAATTTGCAAAATGTTAAATTTATTTTTCTCTATAGTATGAAAGTTTGTTTTGAAAAGCAGTATGTTATGTAGATGCTATATTGAAATTTGCACTCGTAATTTTTTTCTCAATAATAAATATGACTGAGAATTTATTTCTGATGCTTTATTTTGTGTCCTTTGCCTGCAAACAAATCCCATCTGAGGTGCTTTTCATGTTAAACCTTTCCAGTTTATAGTGTTGCAATAAATACTACCAGAACTTATGAATCGGTCTTTTTCCAAGATGTGTTTATTTCTTGAGGTGGTGCCAAGCATCATTTCTGTTTCATTCTTCTTGCACTGCAGGTAGAAACATGTTTTTTTCCAGTTTGTCAGTTGTGCCACAGAACCCTTAGAACTTCTTAAAAGACTTGTTCCAGAAGTGCTTTTTTCAGGGATCGGAAGCAGTGATTTAAGCTTCTTCTAGTTGCTACACTGTAAAAATAGTCAGTATGCCTTCAGTTCTTTCCTGTTTTGACTTCTCTCATATGTTTAATGTGAGAAACACAGACAGTTGTATAGAGTGTTATGAAACGTTTTTATTTTTCATTGCAGAGCTATGTTCAGTTTGTACTCTCTGTTTTGTTGCCATTACAGGAAGAGGAGGATTACTAAAGGCAAAATCAAGTTTGCATGTACTGTTGGGTCTTATGTAATGCTTTGTTGCAGTGTATGACCATCATTTGCATATATATATTCATTTATTTTAGGACCTCCCTACTCTTTAAAGGCAGTCAAGTGAGGACACCAAGTTGGTTAATGCCCGTTTGTATGTACAAACAGCTTTGTTAAACTTTAGCAAACAGCTATAGTAGTTCCTTGCTGCAGTTCACTTAATGCCACCCCTCAACAAGAAGAAGTATTTGGGCTAAGCAAGGAGCTGGTTTAATTATACCTGTGTAATGAATATTTGTTGTATTGGCTGCTTGCTGCAGTTTCTAACACAGAACACAGACGGTCATTTAAGTAGCCATGATTGTGATCACTTCTGCTCATACAAATGGTGATGCTGCTTGCAGGGGACCTATCAACACCTTCTGTAGTGCTAATTGTGCCCTCCTATCAACTTTCAGATTTGCAGTATCTAATAATCATATGGGAGTAGTCCTTTTTGTTGTGAGACAGCTTGTCAAGAGCTGTGCTTTCAGGGTTAAGTTATAATCATTGAGTATCCAGGCTGTAGAGGATGCAGTTCTCCCTATGGAAGGCCGCAGGAGGAGGGGTTTGTTACCCCAGCAGAATATTTTATATCTGATGTTATCCATGTCACTATTGCTCACTCTTGGTTCGTAAGATTCGACATCGGATCTGAGCCGGCAGCTTATCAGACAGTTCCTAGGCTTGAGCTCCTCCTTCTCCCATAATCTCTAGCTGCCCTCTATCCCCTCAATTCTCGTTTGCCGCTCACCACTTCAGATGTGATTCCCTCGGCTCGAGTCTCTTCTGGGGATATGTGCTATTATTTTTACCTTTCTTTTCAACCTTTTTAGTCAAATTAGTATCTTGGTAGCTCTTAATACTCTTGCTTAGTGTTGTTTCTTCTTTCCTCCCATGTAGCTTTTTTTTTTTTTTTTTTACTTGTCATGCTCTTGCCATAATCCTCCATGAATGCCTATCTTTACTCCAGCTTACTTCCGTCTGTCCTTAATTTCTCTGAACTTGCTGTTTCACTCTGACAAAAAAGACTAACACTGGAAGCGTACTTCCAGGTAATGAATACACTCTAATGACCTCTGCTTTATCATATTGTACATTTTTTGTGAGTTTTGAGCATGATATTTTGTATTAAGTCAAACATTATTTTGCATATTCATGTATTTTTAGAACCTCTGCTGTATTTTCTACATGACTTTGACATTTCTATATATCTCATTTATTTTTTTATTGTATATGTAGATAGTTAATTTCTTATATTTGACTGGTCTGTAATACTTGTGCTAACTTTTGTATCCTGGAGCTTTTCTCCTTGGGTCTCCACTGAAAATGGGGGTACATGGCTCAGTTGGACTAACCCGATTAACAAATGGGAAATAAAATAATAAACGTGCTGGGTCTTTTTGGCACCATTTTTCTAGTTAAAAAAAAATTCTGTAGATTTCCTAGCAGTATTTTATTTCCTTTCCTATTAGGTGTATAGTGTTGTAGTATTTGGATAGCCTCTACTGGTTTTTGGACTTTGGCTGACTAAGTGGTGTTCGATTTTGGTGTGTGTATTTGGTTTTGGTGCTCGCTTGTTTTTATCATGTCAGACAAGCTAGCAGGTTTCAAAAGGTGCTCTTCCTGTGGTCGGAAGATGCCCATGTCCAACTCGCATGAGGCATGCCTCTCTTGTTTGGCACAGGAGGTCCTCTGGGTCCAGGCACAAATCCCCCGCAAGTTCTTCTGTCTCTTCTAGGTCTTCTTGCTTCCCTCTGACATGGACAGGATGATGAGGTCCTTCCTTAAATCTCAGATTGAGTTGGAGCTTCTTGCGTCCCCTGCCCATCCAGCTAAGGGCCTTTCCCCTGCTCCTATGCTTTCATCTCCTCATCCGACCCAGGCAGTTTTGGATTTCCAGGCCCTGGGATGCAGTGAGGAGGTGATGGGAATGCATAGACCCCATTTTGTCTATACCTCATCTGAGTCCCTGACTGGTTCTGGTCTTCCTTCCTCAGAGCAGACGGGGTCCTGGGCCCTGGGCCTGACCAGTCACTCTGGAGTCCTTGAGGGAGGGTTCTAGTCCTGTCTTTTTGGACTGGTCTCTGCCCCTCTGTGCTTCAGCTCTCAACAGCTCTGGTCTAGCATTATCTGGTGGTCTTGGAGTGGTGGCATGCTCTGTTCCTCTTCTCAGGTGGTCTTTCCTGCCACGAGTGGGGAATGGGCATTGTCCAGCTCTTCGGCCTTCTGGGTAGTAAAGAGGACCACCTTCTCTGCCAGAGTTGCCTTCTTTGCTATCCAGGGTCCTTCCCAGCCCCCAAGAGTAGACCTTCCTCATCCTGCTCTTGGTCAGCCCTCTCAAACCAGCCCTCAGGTGGGAGCTACCCCACTTGGGGTTCCCCATTCTTCTGAATCATCCCCTGAGCCCCCCCTCAGAGGAGGTACCTCGGAAGAGATCGTGCATAAGGAGGCATGTAGACTCCCCTATGGAGTCTCTCACCTAGGATCTGGACCTCGATGGAGGGGGACGGGTTTTCCAGGTCTCCGCCTGATGATGTCTCCTTTGGAGACATTTTGGAGATCCTCATGTTGAAGGGCAGATGGTCTTCCCAACCCCTGTTTTCTGAGGAGTCTATATTCCTGAAAGCGTTCAGGATGGGAGCATCTACCACCTGGGTTCTGCCCCTGCTGATGAACTGGTAGACCTCATCACTATCAGGACATGGAAGGAGCCAGATACTGTGACGCCACTACCAAACCGAGTGGATGAGTTCCTCAGCCCTCCTACAGACAGGCAGTTCTGGTCAAAAGGGGGGTTAGTCAATGCTATAGTAGTAGCTACCGCCACTAAAAAGGAGTTGGCGGAGCAGAGTAAGTCTATTCATCCCCCCAACCGAAATTCTCGGGCGATTGACAGACATGGAAAGTGGGTATTCACATCAGCTACCTTTGGTCTGTGGGCACTTAATTACTTGGCACACTTCACCCACCTCCAGAGGGATTTGGTCAAGGAACTCACCACTTCCCTTTCTGAGTTGCCTGCCAAGGACTTGAACAAAGTGTTCCCCAAGCTATCTGCTCTTGCGTCCCTATCTAACTCCTCGATGAGGCTGATTTCCTAAGTTGCAGAAGTTGCCTCTTGAGCAGCCTGCACAAGCATCACTATTCAGCATTTTGCTATGCTGGGCCTATGCAGGTTTGTAGACTCCTTTAAAGTGTCCTTCACCAAAGCCCCTTTTGATGGATCCAACTCTCTTTCATCATTCAAAAAGACACTCCACCACAGTGAGCAGGAAGCAATATCTTGTCAGCTGGCAGAATCAAGTTTTCTACCCCTCAGCGGTCCTTTTCTTAAGACACAATGAGGGACTAGGAAATTATGGTTCCGGAAGTCAGTCTTTCTTTCAAAATTCTTAGGACGAGCCCTCTTCTAGAGATTGAGGAGAGGGTTCAATGGCAGATGCCGCCCTGGGGACGGAGAGGGTCCACAAAATCAGGGCTGCATGGAATCCTTCTTTGAGTAGCCCTTCCAGTGCTCCTGATGAGCTGCCCAAAAGTCCTGCCCTGGAGGCAGTCGGCGGTCATGTGTCACTGCATCCTTTGTCCTGGGCAAACGTTACAAGAGATTAATGGGTGCTAAACATTGTGTCCAGGGGCTATTTCATTCCCTTTTCACAATACCCCCCTCAACAATCAGGAACTGTCTCCCTGATGCGCTACCCCATCAGAGGGAGTTAGCTCAGCAAGAAGTGCTCAAGCTTCTTCAGAAGAGAGCCATCCAAGAGGTCCCCAGGACAACGAGAATCCAGAACTTACTCTTGCTTCTTTTTGGTGCCAAAGAAAACAGGGGACCTATGTCCCATTCTGGACCTAAGCGAGTTAAATCTCTCAGTCAGGAAGTCAAAGTTCCAAATGCTCACTGTTCAGTCCATCGTGCCTCTTCTACACAAGGATGATGGGATGTGCTCTGTGGACCTCCAGGATGCTTACTATCACATAAAAATAGACAGGCACTCCAGGAGACATCTCTGCTTTTGTCTAGGGCCTGATCATTACCAATTCAGGACCCTGCCCTTTGGTCTCATCACAGCCCCCTGGGTGTTCACCAAGTGTATGGCAGTGGTGGCAGCTCACCTGAGACTACAGGGATTCCAGGTGTTTCCTTGCCTCGACAGTTAGTTCCTCACAGCTCCGACCAAGCATTGACTGGCCGCAGCCACTCACTACGTTCTTTGCCTGTTCGACCAGCTAGGAATTACTGTGAATCTTCTCAAGTCAAATTTGATTCCATGCCAAAATTTGGAGTTTATTGGCATCCAGCTGGACACTGTGTCAGAGATTGCAGCATTACCTCAGGCATGTACAACTAATCATATCTCATGTTCAGTGCCTCCTAGATCTCTCTTCCTCGGGTTCGTCTCATTCTCAAGGCCTTAGGGTCTGTGGTGGTGGTGATGTATCTGGTGTATTTGGCCAGGTTTTACATGAGGGTTCTAGAGTAGACTTTAACAGTCCAGTGGTCTTCTCTGTCTTATCCAGTGACAGCTTCCATCCACCTCACCCTGGTGTGCAGGCATCATCTTTGATGGATTCAGTCTTCCGATCTCCTCATGGGCAGACCCTTTTCTCTTCCTGTTCAAGTGACACATGATCATGGATGCTTCCCTGCTGGGATGGGGGGGACATTATTAGGGAAAGACAGTTCAAGGTACATGGTTACCTGCAGAGACTAAATTGCACATAAATGTACTGGAGATAAGCAGTTTTTCTCATGCTGCAAGCTTGTCAGGACTGCCTCCCTCTGGGTACCATTGCAGTGCTTACAGACAACATGGTGGTTGTGTGGTACAGCAACAAACAAGGGGGCACACATCTGCTTTATCACAAGACCATGAGAATGTGGGAATGGGCGATGTTCTTAGGGAGCTTTCTACTTTCAATGCACATTCCCGGTGAGTCCAACGTGCTAGCAGACAGACTCAGCAGGGCTATCCTGAGTCCTCATGAATGGTCCCTAACTCAGTCAGTGGCAAGAGAGAGTTTCCTTCGTTAGGATCGTACGAGCTGCAGTCTGTTTGCTTCCCCTCACAATCACAAATGCAGCCAGTATTTCACCCTGATCCCCCCAGTCAGGGAGTTCCCCAGGGATGCACTACTTCACAATTGGCCTCCAGGTCTCCTTCATGCCTACCCTCCTATATGTCTCATTCCCAGAGTGCTTCAGGAAGCCCAACACCCCAAGGCTACCTTGATCCTCATCACCCCCTTCTGGCCTTGGCAGGTGTGGTTCTCCCTCTTAAGGTCTACTTGTAATTACCTGCCATGGGTTCTAGGTCCCCTTCCAGATCTGATTTCTGACCCCTCTCGCTTTCCGATCACAAACCTTTAGACTCTTCGTCTGACTGCATGGTTTGTCCACTTCCCATAAATCTAAACCAGTCCAGGCTTGCCTCGTCCATCAGAGACATTATTCTGGCCTCTCAGAAGGAAAGGCCTGTGGTAGTAAATGAAAAAGATTCTGTATTTGGGCCAAGCAGCAAAATCTGGATCCTTTTTCGGCTCCCATTCCAGACCTCATCTTATTCTTGTCTTCTCTCTTTCAGGACGGAGCTAATTTCTCCACTGTTAAGCCACAGTTGGCAGCCATTTCTAATTTCCATGTTTGTGAGGAACCTACTTTTTCTTCTCACCTTTGTAAGGCCTTTTTGAAAGGTGTTTTCCTGCTTAGGCCTCCTATCAAATATCCTCTTTCTCCTCTGGACTTTTTCTCTGTGCTGCAGTCTCTTACACAGAGTGCCTTCGAGCCTGCCGCAACTTGTGATATGAAGTGCCTATCTTGCAAGACTGCCTTTCTGGTGGCTATAACGTCAGCAAGATGAGTGTCTGAGTTGCAGGCTCTTTCTATTAACCCTCCATACATGATTTTTCATAAAGATAGAGTGGCTGTCCGGACTAATCCCTTCTTCATGCCCAAGGTGGCCACTGAAACAAATTTGAATCAATCCATTCCGTTGCCAGTTTTCTTTCCCAACCTCTCCAATAAAGGTGAATGTTTACTGCACACACTTGATGTACATAGACAACTATGATTTTACTTGGACAGGAGAAAGAGCTTTCGCAAATCTGACCAGCTGTCTGTGGCCTTTTCTGTTAACAGACAAGGTTGAGCGGTATCTAAGATTGCTATATCTCATTGGATTTTGAAATGTATTTCTGCTGCTTATTTTTCTAAAGGTTTGTCATTACCAGGACCAGTCAGTCCTCATTCCACTAGATGTGTGGCAATGTCAGCTGCCTATTTGGCTGGTCATTTTTTAGATGAGATTTGTGCAACGGCCACCTGGTCTACTCCTCACACTTTTGTTTCTCATTATAAGCTCGACATAGTTTCCAGGAACAGGGCTTCTTTTGGCTACACAGTTCTCCTTGGCATGTCCTTCCATGAGGTCACCCAGGGTTTTATGGTAGGTGGGGACTCTGACCCAAGCATGAGGAATAGTGACATAGATAACATCAGGTAAAGAGTTATGCACTTACCATAACTTGGCATCTGTGTTATCCTATGTCACTATTCATCACTATCCCTCCCTCCTTCCCCCATCCTGTGGGGCCTAGAGGAAGCGGAGATGTCCTGTCTAGTGGTTAGTCTACCTTGGCTGTTTTCTAGCTCTAGGGTCACCTCGATCTGAAGGGTTAGAGCGTAGCTAGGGATTATGGGAGTGGGAGGAGCTCAAGCCTAGTATCTGTCTAAGTTGCCTCGGTTCAGATGTCAGAATGATGAATAGTGACATAGAATAACACAGATGCCAAGTTATGGTAAGAACATAACTTGTTTTTTGTGAATTTGTAGGCTAGTGACGATTTAGCTAAGAAGCCAAGTGATGATATGATGGCTTGGTTTATTGAGTAGTCGTCCTGATCAGCACCTTAAATTTAATGTGATTGTAGTCAACAGGTTGTCTGTCAAGAAAACTAGAATAGAGTATAACTAGCATTTGTGTGCTATCGTGTTTTCTCTAGGTTGCTTCTGTGATTACTTGCAGGCTAATCAGCAGCTTCTTACTCAGCAGTTTTGAGGTATAAGGCTTTGTGAAAAAAGGAGCTGGCAAGAAACCAGTCATCCCCCAACCCCTTTCATCTGATTTTGAGCCAGATACTTGGAAACCAGAATGCTGACTATCCTCGCTGTCTAGCACATTGCCATTGCATCAGTAGACTGACAACTCTGTTGTAGCTTTTATATGTTAAGAATGTCAGGATCATATCCTAACTTAATTTTCCATCATTGAAACAAGATGGCTGCAGATTGAGCACCCACTTAACTTTAACTCTCCCAGTGTGAAAACAGAAACTCAACAGAGACGCTCAGTAGACTTTTGTGATTATGGGTATATTTCAGTAACTGGCTAGTAAGTGTACCTCCTTGATGCCAGGAAAACAGAAATACAGAGCACCCGGAAAAAATCTACAAAAAGAAACACTGAAAGGGAAAGTTCTGCAGCTGTTCAGCAAAAAGCAATGCAACCTCCAGACGTGACTTCAGTAACCTACAGGAAGATATATGGCAGCTGCACACAGACCTGGTTAAAATAAATGAAATACTGATGGATTATGTCAACACAAACAACAAAAGACTTGAAAAAATGGAAGAAACATTAAATAGATATTCAGATAAGGTGGTAAAGCTGCAAAAATCAGAGGTTGAAGTGAAGAAAAGGCTGGCTGAATATCAGACTGCTCAGGAAGAGATGTTTAAAAAATAACAGAATTGGAGGACGGAGCATGTAGGGAAATCCTGAGATTTTCAGCTATACTAGAGAAGCTGGAAGGAACAGACTGCATTAACTTTATGAAAGCACAAATAAGCAACTGGGCTGATATTCCACTGCAGGGGCTGTTAGTTGAAAGGGCACATTGTGTGTATGCTCCAACCGTGACTATGAGAAAGTAACCTAGACCTTTAATAGTAAAGATGCAATCCTCTCAGCAAAAGGAGTTGATTCTGACAAAACTGTGGCAGGATAAAATACTAAAAATGGGAGACAGCAGTGTGTTTGTGGAGAATGAGTACTCATTGTACAAAAGGAAGAAGAGTAAATTTATTCCACTCTTCAAGGAATGTCGCAGTGCAGGTGTGAGAGTCAAACTGCTGTACCCAGCCATCTTCAAGGTATTCTTCCCTGGAGGAAGAACATCATTTTTGATGAAGTGTATACTAAGGATGAAATAGAAGTGTTTGTCCAACAAAAAGTGAGCTGTGAAATGGAAGGATATTCTGCTTCTTCTTCTGGTAATAAAGACTATAGAGAGACTGTACCTGTGAAACCCTTTATACTGTTTCAGTGAAAAATGTTAGAGAGAAGGAAAGGAGAGTCGAGTAGAAAAATCTAGAGTACATTAAAAATGAAGCAGATAGGATTTGGACGATGGAAACGAACAGTAATAAAACTAGTAACTTAATATGGGATTACAATACAATAATTATATTTGTGAAATATGACAGAACAAGAAAATCTGGAAATATTGGAGAATTTGTTGGACTTGTGGGGGATTCTAAAGTTTATGCCCTACTTCATGACATTAATGTTCGAAAAATGCTTTGGGGAGGGGAAGAGAGGAGAAACTTAACTGTAAGTAAAGAAAACACTTTATTTTAATAGTGCATTTTTTGTGATGTATGGTTTTCTTTGCATGTTGTAAAGTAAACTTATCTCATTTATTTTTAAGTTATGTGGAGATTATAAATAGGTGTTGCTGTTCTTTTTCTCCCTTCTCTTTCTTCTTTTTCAGTTTTAGTAGTAAACCAGCCCTGACCTAGTCTGAGTGTCAGCAAGTGGGTAACCTCAGTACTTGGGGAAGTCACAGATTACATGGCTTTCTCTTCTTAGAGGAGAAGATTTAAGGGGGAGTGTTGTTGCCACAAGGTGTTTTGCTTTCTTCCTGGAACTGGGGGTTTCTTTTCCCAGTTTTTGTTCTGGTTGCAGTCCCTGTTGGAGGTAGAGTCATCAGTGTGCAGTCCCCATTGGAATATAATTATTTGTCCTTCAGATAAATGATCCAGATAGTACTCGGATCCTGTTTTGTCCGTTATCCTTCATTAGCAGATGAGCACTGCTTAGAAGACTGAGTTACAAAGGTTTCAGTGTGGCTTTTTATATGGTTGATGTAAACTAGATGACTGCCCATAACATTTGATGTAATGGAATGTTTTTTTGGTGGCAACCAAAGTGTTAAACTTGCATCTGCTGTTTTAAAATGTACCCACCCCCAAGCACCACCATGACATCATAGGGAATTATAATAAACATAACCCCTCCACAAAACACACCGCTGTGATGTAAAGGGCAGATTCACCATGTGCCCTCCCCACCAAAAAACAAACAAAAAGCCAGCCTTTGTAACTCAGTCTTCTAAGCAGTGCTCATCTGTTAATAAAGGATTGTCACCTAAACAGGATCTGAGTACTGTCTGGATAATTTATCCAAAGGATAACTAATTATATTCCAACAGGGCCTGCAGGCTGAAGACTCTACCTCCGACAGGGACTGCAAGCAGAACAAAAACTGGGACAAGAGTCAACCCAGTTCCAGGAAGAAAGCAAAACACCTCAGGGCAACAGCATTCCCCCCTTGAAGCATCTCCTCTAAGAAGAGAAAGCAGTATTATCCATTATGTCTTGTTCAGTTTTAAGAAATGTAGGCACTGAAATGTACAAAAAAAAGCCTGGTTAAAAGAGCATGACAACAGAAAAATTTATATTTTTTCTCATTCTTGCATGGGGCAATAACTGGATTGAACACCTTAGATTGATTTAGTAAAAAGTTTCAAGAGAAAGAAAGTAAATGAAAAAAATATTGAACATCATGAGACTTTTTTCTAGCAAATGAATGTGTGCAAACAAATGCCCTACACTGACTGTCTCAAAAAACTCCAGCTTTACTCCGTAGCATATTGCCTACTCCAAGGTGATATCTGCCTAACATATAAAGCTATGTCAAGCCCAGACCTGTTGGATATGCTACACCTAAAGAAACCCCAATCCCTCCGAGCTACACGCTCTAGGGACCTAAACCTTGTCACCACAATAAACAGGATGTGCTGGAGGGATAGATTCCTGTCCCAGAGACTTTCTATATTCTGGAACAGGCCACCCATCTATGTCAAGCAAAGTCCATCATTAGCACTCTTCAAGAAAAATCTTGATGAATGGATGGGAAATAGGAAATACACCCCGGGGATCACTTCTGTGTGTCTGCTCGACAGTGGCACAGGAAAATAACTTTCTTGGGTGGGTAAGCCAGGGAACCTTGGTGGCCAGGCTTAGGCCCTTGGGCCGATAGCCTAGTACCTACCTATGAATGTATGCTTAGTAGCAATTCTGTATCTGGCCCTCATGTCTCCATGGAAACAATCTGATAGAGAAACTGACTGCCTAGTTCTAGTGTCTCCATGGAGACAATTTGATAAAGAGAAATTGCTTACAGTCTAGTGGAGAGTGATTGGCTGGAGAAAAAAAAGAAAAAGAAACTGGCTAGGAGATGATGCTTTCTGAAAACATTCTGGGGTCTTCCCAGCTGGGAGAGCTATTAAGATGAGAAAAAATCAGTTAGCACTTAGAAGCACAGGCTGCACCATGAGTCTTAGCATGGATAACCTTTCTTTTAGGTTTACTCAAGTCTGAGTGTGGCTGTCAGTTTGGGACATTTATTCCTATCAGAAGAGTAAAACTTCAGTATTTGAAGATGTACATAGTTTTCTGTGTTAGTACCAAATAGGTTTTAGTGGGTATTGATGGGTTGTTTGTTTTTTGTTTCAGGGCTTTCAATAAAACAAAATGTTTTATAAGCTGTGATGTAGGCGTACGTGGATATGGCAAGAAACAACTATATAAAAGTTCAACATGCCAAACAGTATATGCATGTAACACAAAAATTGGAACTAAACATTTAACATAAAAGGTGGGAATAATAACTTTTTAAATACAATGATGCTTTTTGAAATGTCTTTAAATATTTAAGTTAGTGGTCTCACAGATAAATACAAAAAAGAAAGAATAGTGAACTATATTAAAAAATATAGAGTGCAAACAGCTATGTTACAGGAGCCACACTTGGAAAGAACTGAACATGTGAATTTGATATAGAAAAGTTTTCAGGATGGTTATTCAGCAGACTATCTGGGACAAGGGAAAAGAGGAGTACTTATAATTGCAAGTGGAGCTCTAGTAGTGATAGAAGAGAATAAAAAACATAATGGCAGATTTGTAGTGCTAAGGGTCTACTGGCAGGGGGATTACACTGGCATGTATTTATATTCCTCCTAAAACTGCTATAATGGAGCTTAAGAAAATTCTGGGAGATGTAATCAGTTTTCAGCAAGGAATGTTACTTGTAGGTGGGGACTGAAATTTGTTTTGTAGCAGTGAAGATGTGTCTGGGGGCCCAGAAGAAAAACTATAACAAACAAGGGTAGATTTTTGAAGAAATTTATGAAAATATTTGGCATGGAAGATGTGAATTTACATATTATTCCCCAAGATAAAAAAAAACTGGGCTGTGCTAGACAGCATTTACATTTCACAGGAACATGTGAATTTAATTGAAGGTCTTGATATACACCCAGTAACTATTTCAGATCATGTGCCAATAATAACTAAAATAAAAACACAGGGTAATTAAATAAAAACACGTGGTAATTAAATAAAAATGAGAGACTGGTGTTTTCCCACCTGTCTGTTGAAAAGAGGAGAATTTAAGGAATGGTTAGTGGAGATTATTCAGGATCTATTCGAGAGGATAGAAATTACTTCTGAAAATATAGCTAGGGAGTGGGATAAAATTAAGGTGAAAATTTAATAATAGGGTGGAAATAAAAGAAATGGAGTTATGGTTAAGAAGTAACAGGAATTATTTAGAGTGACTGACAAATGTTGATGTATTGCAGAATAGGGGACTCTCACAGGACAAGAAGAGAATCAACTGCAGAATACTAAGCAGAAAATAAGGGATTACCTCGATGATAAACAAGGGTTTAGAAAGATTGCTGTTAAGCAGCTGTTTTTTGCTAATAACATTACAGCACAAAAATGTAGCACAGTGACTCAGGTAAAACAAAGTAGAAAGGTCTGGCGCCAAGCTTAGGGAGCCTGTAATGATAGATCCAGCAGAGCAATGGTGCACAACCTTTTTGTGGGGAGAGCCAATACATAATTTCTTAATGCATCTGCGAGCCACTTCAAAACATAGTAAGTTGCTATGAGTTAACAATAGGTACAGGTGACTGACATTTTTACTTAAAACAGCAGTCATGAAATTGCCTGTTTTCTAAATCAACTTTGCATTTAACTTTATTCTGGCTTGCAGCCATGACTTATTACAAACTCGTGCAGAAAGTTACTACTGTTTACAGACTACAAGTTATAAACAACAACGACTAGTTAATTCCGCAGCTAAAATTAGAGGTGTGTGCAACAGGAGTCAATTAGGAAGGTAAGCACATGCTGGAATGTTTGCGTGACTGGAGTATGGCATAGCATTTTTTCACTTTTTAAACATTTTTGGTTAATCTCTTGGGGCAGGATTTGGCCCCAGGGCCAAACATTGTGCATCATTGCTGTAGAGGTATTAGAAATATTTTGAAAATTCTATAAAAGTCTGTATAAGTCAGAGAAATATGGAAATCAAGAAAAGATACAAATGGAAATGTTTATGGAAGAATTAAATCTGTCAAGGTTAGTGGTAGATGAAGCTTAATTACTAATGGTTAGGATAAGAGGAGATGAGATTAAAATTGTGATATATAACCTATCTACAGGAAAGTCTCCAGGAATAGATGGTATTCCTGTGGAAGTTTAGAAGCAAGGAGGGTAGAAACTGATAAAAATCTGGAAGATTTTGTTTAGTAATATTTTAAGAGAAGTAGTACCAACATCATGGAAAAAAGCTGTGATAGCTGTAATACCTTAACAGGTAAAGACCCATCAGATCCAGCTTCATACAGCCACATTTCAATACTAAATCATGATTATAAGCTGTTCGCGTCTATAATGGCTAAAATAATTGCAAAAATAATTCCAAAACTGATAGATATGGATCACTGTGATTTTGTGGAGTGGAGGCAAACATTTGACAACATTAACAGAACATTGAAAATCCAGAGCGAAGCAGAATGTAAGATAATAATCATTCCTGTTGGTGGATCTTGATGCAGAGAAAGCATTTGACAGAGTAAGATGGAAGCATTTGCATTTTCTGAAAAAATTATAAGGTTGATTTGGAGGATGTATGAGGGATCGGAGGTGAAAATTAAGGTGGGTGGGATCCTCTGATAATTTCTGCTTGAGCAGATTAGCCAGGCAGGGATGTCCTCTTTCCCCTTTGTTATTTGCATTATATTTAGAACTATTTGCAAAGAAATTAATGGACTCAGCAATTCAAGCATATACTTCGTATGGCACTCAAGAAAAGCTGGCTCTATTTGCAGATGATATTGTTTTATACTTGACAAAAAACAGAAAAAAAAACATTACAGTGATGTGGAGCATTTTGAGACTGTTTCAAATCTTTTCGGGATACAAAATTAATGAAGCTAAAACAAAGGCGCAGTAGTGGTAAATTATGTACCCACATATGAATCAGTTCAACATTATCCATATTTATGGAACGTGACAAAATGAAGAATTTAGTAGTATAGATTAAAAATTATTCTGGTGTAGCAGCTAAGGATATGTGGGAAGAGACCAAGCAAAAGATAATACAAAAACTGAGAAAATGGAAGCTTTGTATCTTACTATCCATAGTCATATAACAAACAGTTAAAATGTTTTTAGTCCCATTAGTCTTATATACAGGTCAGACATTTTTATCAACCAGAGGAGAAGTTATGGATAGCAATTAATAAAGAGCTGAAGGACTTTATCTGGGAGGGGAAGACTGCAAGAGTCAAGTGGGATAAGCTGATTCTTCCAGTAGAACAGGGTGGAGTGGGATTACCCAATTTGAAGGGGTATTTCAGAGCTACACAGTTAGGGCTTGTATACATAGCACTATCAAAAAACTATAATTCAGATTGGAAAGAGATGTTGAAACAGGGTGGAAGCTCAAAAAACGGCGAGACTGGGATTTTGGATGCAGGGCTTTAAAGAGAATAACAATAATCATACAGAATATTATATCTGTAAAGTAGCACAAAGTATCCTAAGAACTAAGCCAACAGGGGAATGTAGAAAGGAGATTCTGCCAAAAGGGATGATTGCTATTAGGGATATAGACAATAGGCAAGAGGGGGCTAGAATTTATTGGAGAAAACTGGGAAAGGAACCAAGGTATTGAGAGCAAATAACTAGACAGGGAAAGATGATAAAATGGGAAGTCGCCAAGCATTTATTTGGACTGCAGGTTAGATATTGCCTTCCCTATCAAGGATTGATATCAGATTATAGGAAAGGAGTAAGAAATATGGGGTCCTAAATGAAAAGACCAGTGCTTGTAGAGTTTTTAGTAGAATGTAAAATTAGTAGAGCATATAAAATATTGCATAACTATAAGGATCAATTAGAGGAGGTTAGAAAGGATTGGGAAGAGAGACTGGATAAGCAATTCACAAAGAAATAATGGGAGGATAAATGTATGTCTCCCATATATTCAACAAAATCTAGATGGTTTAGGATTTTTACTTGGAAGTGTTTACATAGATATTTTTATACCCAAAGTAGACGCCAGAGAATTTTTCCTCAGGCTGACAACAAATGTTGGAGGTGTGACTGGGAAGAAAGGCGTAATTGGGAATATATTTTCTTGGAGTGTGGTGAGTTGGTGGACTTTAAGGATTTCCTACGGGATGCACCGTTAGAGATGCTGGGTGGGCGGATTGGTGTGACGAGGGAGATTTTTCAGAGCTGTGATACAGAATTGGAATTGCCTAGACATGGTAAGGCCTTGCTTTGTCTAATTATGGTGGCTGCCAAAAAAGCAGTTACTAGAAAATGGAAATCAAAATCTAAACCAACTATACTAAAAGTAGTTAATATAGTAACAGAGATAAAGCAACTGGAATTGAGATCTTTAGAAAAGTGTGGGAGCAAATTACATGGCAAAAGTGAGAATTGTGGGGAAAAATACATATGGGGGAGGAATGAGGTTTAAAAGAAGGCAGGACTTAATTGAGCTATATAATGTTTGACTGAAAATGATTGGGTAGTTTATAAGTGATGTATAATGTTTGACTCTAGGAGTGCATCAGTATGGTTTGTGATGTAAAATACTTGCAACTAGGATTGTGTTGGTGTAATTTGTTTTCGTTTATATAAATATGTGATTTCCTTTGTTGTAAGGGATGGTTTAATAAAGATGTTTCTTGTTTAAAAAAGGGTAGGAATTGAATAATGTATCTAACGTTGCTTATGTTATATGATATATAGCAATATATGTGAAGTATAATGTTTGTAAACAAACTTATTACAGTTTGATTACTTTTATATAACTGTACATTTGTCTATGTCACAAGTGATAATTCAGTAAAGGTGTTTAAAAAAATCATTGAAACATGCAAGTCTTTACACAGCTCATCACTTTTCTGATTTACCAGTTCCCTACTTAACAGCTGTCAGTCCTTTGAGTGTGTAGCCAGAGGCTTGATTTCCACAGTAAACATCCATGCTTTTGAAAACCTTTTCCAACACATTTGCATTTGTACTACATTTATAACATAACTAAGAAAGAAATGCAATACATATGTTGAAATACTTAAGTAGAAGCCTTTATTTTGTATATAGTAGCAGAATAAATGTGCATAATTTTGTGCACACTTTCTTTGATTATTCATTCGTACTATATTTCGTTTCCATTGCTGCAATCTTTGTGATGTTATATGTTTTGGATTCATGACATTTGATTTAATTCATTTACATAAAAAACACCAACTTCAAATCAGTAATGTAGAAAGCAAACATAGAAACAAATGGGGAAAGTGTTTTGAGATGGGCCAACCTCCCCCCCCCCCCATATCTGTAGACTTTGTCTTCCACACTCTCATTATTTAACTATAGTAATCTTATGATTAAACAACTGAACAATAAGGTCAAACAATACACTTAAAACACCCATCTTTTATTGTTTTCCCTGCAAAAATGGATCGTTGTCCTTCCTTCATGGCTGTGTGACAGTAAATTTATTATATATGAGATATTGGGGTAAGGTGTCTTTTTTATTACACATCACTGTTTTTTCTTTCTGTGTTTATGGTTTTCTTGTTATTTTTGAGTAGGAAAAGAGAGAACAATGAAGAAAGTTTTTTTTTTTTTTTTTGCCGTGTGCTTGAATAATATGGCTAACACAGTAAAATAAGAAATAAAGGAAGAGTTGAAATTAGTAATGAGGTAGGGTTCCTTATTTTAACAGATCATATGATATTGATGATAGTAAAGAAGAAATTAGGAGAATTGGTCTTGGAGTTATACAAGTAATAACTCTGGGTTGTGGCTTAGAGCAGTAAAAGAAATTAAATGCAGTTTGGTCATTTTGAGGCATTGGGAATAACTGAGAAAAGTGATGTTAGAAAATAAACTTAAGAAGGTATAAAAAGATGGAGGGAGGAGGTCAAGTTGTGGAATAAGTTTACAATGTAATGCATTAAGATGTATATGATGAAATCTGTTTTGGGGATTCGGGGGGAATTTTTGACCGTTATGTGCTTTGCTGGAAACATTAGAAGCACTATTTTCTGTCTGTATGTTGTAGCTTGAAGCCTATAAGAGTGGGTGCTTTATTCATTGGGGGGGAATAAAATTGATCTGTCACTGTGTTTCTTTTGCTGTGAGTTTGCATCTATGTTTGGGGAGTTGTGAAGAAAGAGAGCTTATGTTAAAAGTGAAATGTGTAAAGAATGGTAGGAAAAATAGGAAGAAAAAAGATGGATCTATGAAAAGCTGACCGTTGATAGGTAGACATTCTGTGTGCTGTGAAAACTTGGATACAGAGAGGAACCTAAAGACAGAACACCACTGAATATGGCTCCTTATCACAAATATGAGACCTAAAGTCGTACACCCTAGTCATAAAAGTCAAACAGAAGACAGTGAATTTCAGAATTCACTGTGATAGTATTAGGTTAATGAGCAGTTATGAGGCTTGCAGTCTGGGATACCTTTAAGGACCATTGCCCCAAGTCCCAGTTGTCCAAAGTACTGTCTAATTAAGTGGCTTGCTCAAGGTCACACAGCAGGTGAATGAAAGTGGAAAGATTCATACCCTGTACCTTTAGCAGAGGTAGCAGCTCATTAAAAGTCAGGATTTTAGCCCTTCGGCTCATTGCACCCCTCATCCCACATCTGTGTGTGTTCTGATATTGATATAATTAATCTTTGGAGTAGGGAAGAAGACTCCAGGGTATCACTGCTTTGGACTCGAGCCATGTACAATCCCAAGAGTACATTGTTGCGCTATTCTGAGGATTGCAGTTATGGTCCTCAGAAGTTTGGCAAACATCTCTATAGTATATTGTATTGGAGTATTATACGAATGTGAGATGGGAAATATCAGTAAGAAAAAGAAAGTAGTAAGCAAGGGCAGAATTAAAGTTAGTGAAATGAATGTATGGTGTGTCATGTAGAGGCTGGCACAGAGAAATTGCTGTAAATGCCATATGAGATATACAGTGATAAATAGGCAAAATATTGTGTTGGGGAATGATTAGACCATGGTAGGATTTTTTTTAAGTGAAAAGGATAGGTGGATTTTGAAAAAAAATGAGTGATGTGTAATGTATAGTATGAACAGAGAGAGAAATATATTTGTTGGATGACAGTTGAGTTTTTTGATACAAGAAAGTGACCTATGCATGATCTAGTTAGGTAGAAATGTGTGTGCTACTGCAGACAAATGAAGAGTGGAATAATAAAAAATGTAAGGAGATGCAAAGGGGAATCTGAAAATAACAATGGAAATGGAGAAATATGGCAGTAATGTTTAGGTATGTGAACATATTGTTAATAAATAGTTATGTGCTGATTTTAAAGACCCATATGTTTTCAATAAGTGGTATAAGATCTTTTATATCAACCTCTGCTACCAATACCTCAGGCAGATTGTGCCATTAGTATAATGTCTTACCTGAAAGATGGCAACACAGGAGTGCAAAACAGTCTTTTCCCCATGTAGAAAAAATGAGGACTACTTCACTTACCCAGTTAAAATATAAATTGTGCTGCAAATATGGATTCCTTCTATTCCTTTGTCATTTCTTCTGTAGACAATTGTTGCCACATAATTGTCTTCATGGGGCCCAGTCTATGTATGCAACAGTTTTTAACTGTTAGGTATATGCTGATTGTCCCCAGGCATTTTCCCAGTGAGATGTCTTGTTATTCTGCCACCCTTTGCTGAATGGCATTAGACAGATGATTAGATTAGTGACAACCAGATATGAAGGATCCAAAAAAAAAAAAAAGTCATACCCCCAGATCATTCTTTCAACTAGACTCTATGGTCATCAGTACCACCTTGGATAACTATTGGACACCTTTTTATGTGTAGTATTGCATGGGATTAAGACTTCAGACTCAGATCATTTAATTTCCTTTTCTTCCCAAGCCACTTTTGCAGGAAGAACCCATGTTTTCAGTATAGCTACCTAATATTAGATTTAAGTAAATGTTTTCGCCCAGTGGAAAACAATTTAGTGAATTCTCAGATTTACCACTTAACTGAAGTTAAGCAGCTTTGGATTTAGTGTGTAACTTAGTATGTCCAACTGTAACTTTACAGATGCTAGTCAAATATGCTGAAGATACAGAAGTCTGATCCACTGAATATAATGATGTTAAGTTGTCTATCTCGCCTTCATTCTTGCTGGTTGGGTTTGGAGCTGATCCTTGGCTCCAACTCGGCCATCTACTAAAGCTCATGAGCTATTTTCTGGCTCGAGGCCTCCCCATATCCCACAATGCTTGGCGGTAGATACCCAGATCTCATTTGCCGCTTCAGCTACGAGGTTGCGATTTTACTGTCTTAGGTCGTATTATTCCTTTATTTGTATTATTAGCTTAAAATTTAACTTGTATTTTTAGTATATTTAGATAGTCCCCCTTTTAGTGTAATTAGACTGTGTATCCCCTAGTTTATCCCACCTTAGGAAACTTGTTTTTTGTTAGAGAGTTTTCTTCCCTTCCCCCCCTCCTTGTTTCTTCTCTTTAGTGGCTAACCCCACCCCTTTGTTTTTCATAGGAGTAGTGTTTAGCCTTATAGTATTTGTATATTTTTATTAGGATAGTTGTTGTTGTTGTTAAGTGTAGTTTAACTAGTGCGGGTGTGTCAGTGTTTGTCTGTGTGCCTTGTTTAAGCACTAGTTTAATTTTTTCTCTCTTTAGTATCCCCTTACCAGTATGTCTAAGGATACTAAAGTTACAGGCTTTAAGAAGTGTGACTCGTGCTGTCAGAAGATGTCTCTGACAGACGGTCACTCTTCTTGTGTGTATTGCTTGGGTTCCCTACACCTGCAGGACTCCTGCTCGGTCTGTCACGCCTTCAGCCTGAGAGTCCTGCAGGAGCGTAGGAACAAGCTTATTTTAGGTTCATAGGTTCATACTAGGCTATCTGCCCTAGGGCATTTACAAGCCTAGCCCATAGTTTTGTGGCTTTCGCCACCCCTTTAGTATGGGGAACTATACCCATTATTTTGCTGTGCCTCTGTTGAGCAGTGACACTGAGGTAATCCCTGGGGTATATCTGCGATCTCCCATCCATTGGTCAAGATTTCTCTTGAACAAGGCCAGCGAGGTGTTCTGCCTCACATATACCGGGATTTTATTCCACAGCATAGGGAGTCTTTGGTGATGAATCTATCCCTCCAGCACGCCCTATTAATAGCCGTGTCGAGGTTTAAGTCTCCGGCCCTTGTGGCTCTGACAGATCTAGAGTTTTGAGGTGAAGGATATTCATCAAATCTGGGTCTGAGCTGGCCTTGTATGTTAGGCAAAGGTCACCTCTGAGCATGATGGCGTGTTACTGAATAGAGCTGGAGTTCTTTCAGTCGGGCAGCATAGGACAGATGTTTGAGACCCTTTATCCTTTTGGTGAGGAACTTTTGTGGCCTCTCCAGCTGCTGCAAGTGTCGGGTCAGATACATTCCGAATGGGGCATTGTACTCAATCATTGGTCTGGTGAGTGATGAGTATAGGGAGACTATGACCTCCCTTGATCTAGATGAGAATCCCTTCATGATAAGGTGGGCAATGTAGAAGGTCTTCCTAACTACTTTAGCTACATGGGTGTCGAATGACAGACTACTATCAACCTGGGTCCCCAGGTCCCTGATAACTTCTTCTGTACTCAGTGGATTGCCACCTATTTGGTAGCTAGGGGTAACCTTGTTTTTCCCAAAGGGTATGACTATGCATTTTTTGGCATTTAACTTTAGGCCATGGCTCTGGCACCAGTTATCCGTTTCTGTGAGAGGCTTACTTAAGCCAGAGGGATCCCCGGCCAAGCCTCAATCGGGGAAACCCTCAAAACCCGCCAAACCGTCGGCTCCCAGTTCGGAGCCGTCGCCGGGCGGAGCATCTTCCTCCTCTTCGGTTCCGGCTGGAGCCAACATCTCTAGACCTCAGTCGGCTCCGACTTTAGTGTCGGAACCATCTTTGGGCCAAAAACGTTCAAGGTCCCCTTCCCTTGAATCGGTTCATTCGGCTCTGAGGTCACCATTGCTCCAGTCTGAATGAAGCCATAGGTCCCACTCCTCTTGGTCCTCCAGGCTATCTGACCATGACTTGGAGAGGGTGGTCAGTAGACTCCTTAAATTGCAGGCCCTGGCCCAAATGTCAACCAGCCCTTCTCAACAGACTGTGGCTGTCCCGGTGTCTTCAGCAGTTCCTCCTCCGACTCCCTCTTTGTGCTCGGAGCCGGAGCTGGTTGGGGCTTGAATCTTGGAAACGGAGCCGATACCACACCTTTCGGCTCCTTCGTCGGCTCCGATCTTTTCATTGGTTCCGTCCTTGGAGGGATCTGGGTGCCGAGACTCCCTCGTCGGCTCCGAGGGGGTGAATGGCATCGGACCCTTGTCCGACCCCGTTCTCCCTCTTGGGGCTTCGGCGCAGTTGAGCTCGGCCCCATCGGCCTCGGAGCCGTCCCTCTCGGTGCCGACAGGGGTTCACGTCTGTTCGGAGTGGGAACCTTCTGCTCTGCCTGATAAGGGCGCCTTCGAGGTCATGAGGAGCGTGCTGACTCCTGAGTCGGGTCCTCGATCGGCCCCTTCGGCTCCTCCCCCCATGGTGCTGCATCGGTCTCTGACCACCCATCTGACCCCAAGCGTGGAGAATAGACACTCCAGGTTGCCCCATTAGGCGTATCTTCCTCTTCCGAGGCCTCCCCTGATCTTTCAGAGGAGCCCCCTTGGAAGAGAAAATGTAAGAGGAAACATGTCGACTCCCCCGAGTCAGTCACGTCTGATACCGACTTGGAGGATTCGGAAGGGTCCCCAAGATCCCCCTGTGAGGATGTCTCCTTTTCAGACATTCTAGAGATCCTTAAGCAGAGGGGGAACTGGACTGCCATTAACCCTTCCGAGGACGAGTCGGTATACCTGGACGCATTTGCTTCTCACCCTTCCACAGCCTGGGTGTCTCCACCCTTCAACCCACTCATGGAAGTTGTGGCTCGAAGGGCGTGGTCAACCCTGGACACAGTGGAGCCAACTCCCCGTAGGCCCACTAAGTTCATTACAGCCCCACCCAACAAACAATTTTTGACAAAAGGTGTCCCCGTTGATGCCTTGGTGGTGGCAGCAGCCACGAAGAAGGAGTTGGCTGACCCTTCGGTGCCTGTCCATCCATCTAATAAAGAGTCTAGAACAATGGACAGGTACGGGAAGCGGATGTTTTCCTCAGCAACTTTTTCCATGTGGTCGCTGAATTATCTGTGCCACTTCATCTGCCTTCAAAGGGATCTTCTCAAGGAACTGGGTGATACCCTTCAGGATCCATCAGCTGCGGGGGCTCAAGATAAGATTAACTCCCAGCTGGTGACCCTTAACTCAATCGTCAATGCCTCCATGTGGCTCATTTCTTATGCAGCCGATGGGGTGAGTATGGCCGCAAGTACAAGCGTGGCTTTGAGAAGACATGCCTGTATGTGGTTATGTAACTTTGCTGACCCTTTTAAGGCATCCTTCACCAATACCCCCTTCGATGGTTCGGCTCTGTTTGGACCACAGGTGAAGGATACCCTTACCAGGTGTGAGCAGGAAGGCAAGACTCTCTCTGCTGTGGGAGTCCCTTTTTTCTACTCCCTCTAGACCATACCCTAAAGGTCAGAAGAGTGGGAAAATGTGGTTTTGGAAACCCTAGGGAGTCGCGCCTGACACACATGGAGAGTTTCCCTCCAGGGGCAGAGGAGGAAACAATAATAGATGCCACCCGAGGGGCAGAGGGGGTCCGCAAAATCAGGGTAGCAGAGAATCTTTCTCTGACATACCCTTTTAGCACCCCTGAGGGGCTGCCCGACTATCCACCTTCGGAGGCAGTCGGGGGAAGATTGTCACTGTACCCAGAAGCCTGGCAACTCCTTACACAAGACAAATGGGTACAGTCCATCATATCCGAGGGTTACAAAATCCCCTTTGTCCACACCCCTCTACAAACAACCAAGTCCCTTCCAGATGTTCCACCCGGTCTAAGGGAATAAGCAGTGCCAGAAATTTCAAAACTGCTAAAAAAAGGGCCATCCAGCCAGTCCCAGCAGACCAGCAAGGATCCAGAATTTACTCCAAGTTCTTTTTAGTACCAAAAAAGACAGGGGACTGGAGACCCATTTTGGATCTCAGCAGGTTAAACAAATCTGTTCAAAGAACGAAGTTCCAGATGGTCACGCTTCAGTCCATTCTACTCTTTTTGGGTCAGGGCAATTGGATGTGCTCCATAGACCTTCAGGATGCGTACTACCATATCAAAATGGACAGGCGCTCCAGAAGGTTTCTCCGCTTCTGGCTGGGAGCCAGTCACTATCAATTCAGAGCCCTGCCCTTTGGTCTCACCACAGCCCCCAGGGTGTTCACCAAATGCATGGCAGTGGTTACGGCTCACCTGAGACGGCGAGGATTCCAGGTATTTCCATATCTAGATGACTGGCTCCTTACTGCTTCCACCAGGCATCAGCTACTGCGAGCCAGGGATTATACCATCCAAACTTGTTCCGAGCTAGGTATCTCAATAAATTTCAAAAAATCTGCATTGTCGCCTTGTCAGTCTATAACCTTTATAGGCGCAAGATTAAATACAAAAGATCTGTCTGCAAAACTTCCTCTAGACAGAGTGTCAGACATTCGCCAGTATGTGCAGGTCTCACTGCAGTGCAAGAGGATTCAGGCCAGATTTGTTCTAAAAATGTTGGGTCTCATGGCAGCAGCAATCATACTAGTTCCCCTGGCTCGTTTTCACATGCGGATTCTTCAGTGGATGCTTTTTACCCAATGGTCCTTTCAGCAACTGACGATGTCTCTCAAGATAATAATCACTCAATCATGCAAAGACCAACTGGCTTGGTGGATGGTCTCCCCTCTATTACTCCAGAGCAGACCGTTTGTTCTTCATCCTCCTGTTGCCACAGTGACCATGGATGCTTCCCTGATCGGGTGGGGGGGCATTTTCAGGGCAGGACTGTCCAGGGCACTTGGCAACCCTCTAGAGTACCACCTGCACATAAACGTCTTGGAGATGAGAGCGGTGCTTTTAGTGTTGCAAGCTCTTCAGGACTCTCTACCCACCGGGACTATTGCAATTCAAACAGACAATATGTCTGTAGTGTGGTACATCAACAAGCAGGGCGGAACCAAGTCCTATCCCTTATGTCGAGAAATTTTCCGCAGATGGGGTCAACCTTGCTGTGACCTTTTCGCAACTCCTCTCAACAGCAAGTGCGACAATTTCTTCACTCTCTTCCCCCTTCCCGGCCACTCCCCCAGAGACGCTTTAGTTCATGATTGGCCCCAGGGTCTTCTGTATGCATTCCCACCCTTTCCCCTAATTCCCAAACTAATTCAGAAGGCAACCACATTGAGATCCAGGATGATCCAAATTGCCCCTTACTGGCCTCAAGAAATTTGGTTCCCATTCCTGCGTCACCTGCTGGAGCAGCCTTGGAATCTGGACCCAGTGCCAGACCTCTTGGTCCATCAGTTGGGCGGGCTGCACCAATCCCTTCAGTCTCTCAACCTCACGACTTGGTTGCTCCATTTCCAACCTTAGCCAGGCTTCCACATATTTCTCAGCGGGTACGTGAAATCATCCTTTCTTCACACAAATCTTCTACCAGGAAGACTTATGGTAGTAAGTAAAAATGTTTCTCTTTCTGGGCAGAGGCTAGGAATATAGATCCCTTTTTAGCCCCTGTCCACCATGTTCTAGATTTTTTAGCAGAACTTTTTCAAGCTGGCTCCTCATCTGCCACCATCAGGGTCCAGTTAGCTGCTATTGCAAATTTCCACGCTGGCCTATCAGAAACCAGCATCATGTCCCATAGACTTTGCAAGGCTTTTCTTAAAGGGACTATTTTGCTTAGGCCCCCGGTCAGAGATCCCCTGCCTCCGTGGGATTTGAACTTGATATTAGCTTCCTTGATTCCCCCCCCCCCCCCTTTGAACCTGCGGCTTCCTGTTCCTTAAAATTACTCTCCTGGAAGACTCTCTTTTTAGTAGCCATCACCTCAGCTAGCAGAGTTTCTGAACTTCAAGCCCTCTGTATTCGTCCTCCTTACCTTGTCTTTCATAAGGATAGAGTTTCACTCAGGACTAATCCTTCATTTCGGCCCAAGATATCTTCTGAAACAAACCTGAATCAGGCTATTGATCTACCTGTCTTTTTTCCTAACTATTCGAACAAAGCTGAACAAAAGTTCCACCAATTGGACGTTCATAGGCAATTGCGTTTTTATTTGGATAGGACTAAGCAAACAAGAAAATCAGACCAACTTTTCCTGTCCTATGCTGAGGGCAAACAGGGACTGCCAGTTTCAAAAGTAACCTTATCCAGGTGGTTGTCCTCTATTGTTACTTTGATTTATCAATTGAGACATAAAGAACTCCCTACTAAACCTAAAGGTCATTCCACGAGAGTGAGACTACCAATGGAATCTATTTGTGCTGCAGCCACATGGGCCACTCCTCATACTTACATTTCACATTATAAGTTGGATATGACCTCTAGGAGTAGAGCTGATTTTGGTTCCACTGTGCTTAAGAGTCTGTTCCGATGAGCCACCCAGGACTAAGGTGCTAGGGACACTGTCCCAACTAGCAAGAATGAAGGCGAGATAGACAACTTAACATTAAGAAGTTATGTACCTACCATAACATTCCATGTTAGTTGTCTTCTTCTCGCCTTCTTTCTTGCGTCCCACCCTCCATCCCCCTAGCCTGGACAGACCAAGAAGAGTCCCTTTTTTGAAGCCTTCTTCCTCTGGCTAATTCTTATCTGGGTTACATCCTTCCTCTTTTTACTACTGTAGGTAAACCTTTTAGTTTGGACGGATGTCCTTGAAATTTTTCTATGGTGTTAGCTCTGCCAAACGAGATCTGGGTATCTGGCGCCAAGCATTGTGGGATATGGGCAGGCCTCGAGCCAGTAAATAGCTCTCGAGCTTTAGTAGATGGCCGAGTCAGAGCCGAGGATCGGCTCCGAACCCAACCAGCAAGAAAGAAGGCGAGAAGAAGACAACTAACATGGAACGTTATGGTAGGTACATAACTTCTTATTTTTCTCTTTCACCATTCTAAAATAAGGAGCTCTGAATCAGTTTTGAGTCTCTCAGTCATTCAGTAGCACATGTGCAACAGTCCTTCAATGTCCGACTTTGTAATAATAGTGTTGCGTTTTATTCTTTAAGGAATATCCCAGCATGTCTTGAGTTTTCATTTAACTGACCTGTGGATGCAAAAATGAAAATATCTCCAACACACTTATGAGTTTCTTATACAGTATAGTAGGTAGTGCAAGTGGTCAGATGAACAGCTCTTACAATTCATTTTTTTTTCTGTTTTTTTTTCATCTATTCTGCTTTTTGTTTTTTCAAAGATTACTTATGCTGCTGATACACCAGTGCACTTTTTCCATTGTTGCTGTTACAAAAGTTGCTGTAAATGTTAGTATAGGATCTTTGTTGGAGTTTGTTCCATGGGCTCTGACTATAGAGTTGACCATTGTTGCTGTTTTGCTGATGTATGAATATTGAAGAAGTAACTCGAAATTGCCTTTCTTGTATGGTTATCAGATTATTCTAGTCTTCTCAAAGGAAAACATTTCTGATATCCTGTTGGGAGTGTCACTTTAACAGTAAGTCATAAAATGTACGATTTTACCTACTTTATAGGATTTCATTCCTACCAAAAATGTCACCATTTGTACATCAGTCCCTGTGATGACCAGTGCTGGTCTTGTGCCATTATTCTTTGATCCTTGGTTACAAGGTTCCATGTCAGTTTAGAATTGCTAGAAACTTACTTCAGCTCTTCCTACCTCTAAATATTTCAGATGTTGCTGTGTGATGCTGGAGTAATTTGTCTAGGTAGTGTTTCTTGTTTAACCACTTTTTTTCTTTGGAAATCTTCAACCAAAACACTGATACATTTCTTACAGCTGTGGTAGGCTATAGTCCATATTTTTACCACAGAAAGATTGTTTCCCCCTCTGAATTTCATGCTTTTCTGAGATGATTTCTAAAAAGGATAAATGGTGAAGTCTAGTAAACAAGAATTTTTGAACGACTTGTAAGAGACTTAAAAATGCAAGTCTTCCTCTTCTGTGTCATATTGTAAATAGCTCCCAAAAGTAGTGGTATGAAATAATTTTTAACTAAAAATATCTCGTTCTTGACCTCGATGCTGCCAATAGCGTAACAACAGCTTCATTGATAACTATGTCGGTGTCTACTCTGGTCATATCTGGTAAGTGGTTTAATGAGCCTAGCACTTAGCACGCACAGTTTTCTTTCTTGCATTCCCATTGAAAGTTTGCAAATAACTTGTGATCCTTCGCGCAGTTATTATTATTTAGCATTTGTTTTCTAGGAAAGTCCAACTAGGATGACAAGCATACCTCTTTTTAGTAAAGACCTGGGGAAAGAAGACCCAACGTTCAGATACAGTTTTACAGAGAATAAGCAAAGCAGTCTTGTTGTTGTGTCTTTCGGCTTTTCCCAGTTAGGGGTCGCCACAGTGGAACTCCGGTCCGCTAATGATTGGCAGTAGATTTTTACGTGCCAAGTTGCCAGCCCTGACGCACAACCTTCAACGAAGGTACGCCCATTCACGCATGTCTCCACACAGAAGACACTCTAGCTGAGAATCAAACAGGATAACGTCTTACTGTGAGGCAACAACGCTACTGCAGCACCACCACCGCAGTATAGAATATGCAAAGCAGTCTATGTAAAAAAATCAAAGAATCATTCAAAGATTGCAGTGTTTGTGTTTATTTCCTCTTCTCTGAGATGCCACAATCTTTGAGTTAGTATGCATTATTAATTAGCAAGGGTGGGTGTGCAGTGGGGTGCAAAGCCCTCCTGCTAAAATATTTGGTGTAGAATAGCAAGTTTCAAAATTATCTGTTATTGTAGCTGAATAAAAGTTCAATGTTTGAAATATCCGGATTTCTTAGTGTAGGCCCTGTCTCACACCATATAATTCAACTACAGTATTAATGTAGCCTTCCTTTGACCCCAAGTTAATGCTTTTTATTATGAGCAATTAAGTAGATTAGGCCACAGGATCTCCCTATTCTTTCAGCAGTGACATTACAGAAGAGTGCAGAATACGGCTCCCTATTGAAATGTTAGCATTCAAAATGCTGAGTGCCGACAAGCCAAAAAAAAAAATATATATATATATATATTTAAAACTCAGGAGAAGAGCGAATCTTGAAAATCACTCCTCCTTTAAAATTATTTTTTGTGTGTGGGGGGGTGCAGGCCCCCCTGCACCCCAACAACCCCTGAACTTATATATATGCAAACTCAGATCTCCATACCTTGGAGAAAGAGGAATATTACAAAGTAATGGAATCTTGGATTTGGTGTATATATAAGTCCATTATTTCAGCCGTTCAGTCTGCATATTTCGGGACTTGCTGTAGTGGGTTCCAACATTTCAAATGGTTACCACAGAAGACATATTACTGACTTATTGCCAGGTATTTGTTGTCTGCTAATATGAATGCAACAAGCTTTCCAAATTATTAAAAAAAAATTAAATATAAGGTGAACTACTGATTAATGTGGCAGAGCAACAGTTTAGTTTGAGAAACTGAACAACAACAACAGGGACCTGTCTAGGACATATGGACAAAAAAATAGAGAATTAAATCATTGTAGGTACCTTTTGAATTTACAGGTAGACAAAAGGAAAAGAACTCCCTCTGACTTCTCTTTTGAAGGCTAATGTAGAACAGTTTAATTTCCCTCCATCTCAGAATTCTGTTAAGCAATTTTTTTTCACAGCCTTTGGTCTATCCGCCAGAGGATATTTTATTCATAGAATCTTTGAAATTTTGTAGAATTTTTTTTTAGCTTGTATGTTACCCTTGATGCCCATCAGCATCAGTATTCACCACTTCTGGGATCTGCTACAAGGCTAGCCCAATGTCCATCCACTGTACCAAAGACTTTCTTACTAAGGAGTATTGTATGTCAGATGTATGCTCCCCACACAAGTGTAAGGCATAAAGGTGAATATATGCACACACTCAATCCAGAATTATGTTGCCACCAGTCCAAATACCATTATTGTAAGAATGTTGCTTACTTTGCTGGTTATACTGAGCTTATGACGTTGAGGTTCCTTTTTCTTTTTTCTTAAATTTTTCAGTGGGTTACATGTCATGGGTGGGAGGTTGATGTAATGGTTAAGGTGTTTACCTTACAGACACAAGGTGTAGGGTTCGAGTCTTACATGGGTGGCTAGGCGTAAAACGGCTCACAAGGGCAGTTAGCCTAGTATAAATCTATGAACCAAGAAAGGGAAATGTCAGTGTGGGAGAGAAATTCTCCATAAGAACTGCCACAGTAGGTTCCTGCTTTGCCTAGGTGCATCTCACGATGACACTCTGTGTTCCATCTGTCAGGCTTTTGTACCTAAGACTTTATTTTATAATCTTCCTTCCCTTTCCATTTATCTTGAGAACCAGCATTTCAAGCTTTTGGCTCAAGGTACCATGGCAGAATCAGCTTGCCCCAAGTTACAGACGTTGCCCCAAGAAAAAGACCAAGAAATCTAGGCTTGAGCTGGCTGCTCCACCAAACATATTTCTTCAGGTGAATAAATACCTAGAGAACAGTCCATTATTGCCATTGGCTTCTTCTGTAGCGACCTTCTCTGAGGCTGGTACAGAACCTGCTTTTTGCATGTCCTCATAGGCCTTGCAAATGTCCACCATGGACATTAAAGGGTAACAATGGCTGATTATCTCTGAGGGGCCTAAATAGATTTCTCAGATCCTTGTTAGGGAAGAGGTGCCGGATACTTTGATGGAATCCAGGCAGGGATCCAAACCATCACATTTTGTCAGGGAAGACATCTCCTTAAAGAAAAGACAGAAGTCTGAACACGTGGTATCAGCTGCCAGAGATCCACAAAGAGAATGACAGGACTTAAGTCAAGGCTTGTTCAGTGCTTTTATAGCTTTAACCTCCTAAGGTTTTTGGTTCTTGCACCCTCAAAAGGGCAAAGGACCCTGAGTTCTTGGATGTGGATTGTAACTCTGATGCTGAATCTTTAGCCTACTCCTTTCAGTTGCCTTCTCCTTTAGACTATGGGTCAGAAGAGGAGGAATCTGTCCGTCCTGATTACCCTTCGAGGAACTATCTTTAGGAGACACTGCCCTGTCTATGATGGAACATTTCAAATAGGATTGCTCCCAGGTATCAGATGTCTAGAAAAGGTATTATGAGTTGTTACAGATGAACTCTACTAAATCTTCTGCCATTCCTCCTGTGTTGGCTGCTTAATTGGATACCTTCTCTGCTGCTTTTGTGGTACCAGATTCCCAACCTCCATCTCCTAAGAAGCCTGACAGGTTCTATAAGGAGCCAGATGCCTGCAAGTTGTTATACAAATGCCCTCCGTCTGATCCAGTGCTGATTTCTGCATCCATCAATAAGCCTTGAAGGCTGTTGCCCTCTTTTAAGCTCCTTCCCTCTTTCAAGAACAGTAGAGCTATGGAGAGGATTGGTAAGAAACTATACACTTCTGCTCCTTTAGGACTATAAATTACCAGATCCATATGACAAAATACATTTTGTTTCTTCTTTCCCAGGTTGTGAAGATTGTCTCTAACATGCCTGACTCTTGAGGGTAAGGCCTCAGTTTTCTTTCCTAGTTTCCACTTCTCAAGTTGCCCATCACTCTGTAAAGTGCAGCTATGATGCAGTGAATGTCTTCTGTGGGGCTTTTGCCTCTGACTCCGTGATGAGGCATTGTTCCTGGCTTTGACTTCAACCCTTGACAGGTGATACTAAGGCAAACCTCCAGGATGTTTCTCTGGATAACCAAAACCTTTTTGCCATTGTTGTGGTGGCAGAGCTCTTTAAGACCTTGCAGGATCAGGGTAATGTCATGAAATGTTTGAAGCATATCATTGTTTCTCCCATTCTTGAATTTCAGAGGCACTACCTAGTAAAACTGCCTTTTTGCTTAGACTGCCAAGACAGTCTTCCAAGGGTAAGAAGGCTCCTATATTTTTATTTTCTGATAAACCTAGACCCCAAAAGCAGTCCTTTTCTGACAAGTCTAAAGCCATCTGACTTTGTGCCCTGCCTTCCACTTGGCCAGGTTCCCTTGTCCCTCAGGCTTTCTCTGTCCCTCCCAGTTTGGCAAAAAATCACTGCAGACTCTTGGATCCTTTCCTTTATCAGGCAAAGCTGTTTTACAGCAACACACCAAACAGCCAATGCCTTTCTTCACTTTATTTTAAGATCTGGTACCTCGGCAATTCGCCTTCAAGAATTTTGTGGGGAAAAGAAACAATTTAACCTTAATAGGCAGGAATGGCAAGCTTTAAAAAATTTAAAAGATATCAAAGACCAATATATTTTCAAGTGTGCTGACAAAGGGGGAAATTGGGTGATTTTAAGTAAATCCAATTATTGTAGGATGGTTTACAAATTGCTCATCAATGATGAAGAATATCAAAAACTTGAATGTGATCCACTAAAAACTTACAATGAAGGTTTGTTATTTTTATTAGAAAAGGGCGAACGATTGGGATTCTTTTCACAGGGTGACGTTAAAAAAATGTATGTCAAAGATCCCACCACACCCATACTATATGCCTTACCCAAAATTCACAAAGACATGGTTGACCCTCCTGGGAGACCTATAGTTTCAGGAATAGGCTCCTATATGGAGAATGTTAACATTTTTTTGGACTCCCAGTTAAAGGTTTACTTAGAGAAAGTAAGTGCTCACATTAGTAACACTCAAGATTTAATTAAAGTCATTTCCAAGTTAAGCTGGAATTCGGAGTACTATTGGGTGACCATTGATGTTAAATCACTGTACACAAGTATAGATAAAAGATGGGGATTAGAGGCTATTAACAACATATTGGGTGAAGGACCCAGAACCAATTTTTTGATTTCATTATTAGAGTATTGTTTGACACATAATTATTTTATGTTTAACAAAGAATATTTTTTACAGATTAAGGGAACAGCTATGGGGGCTGCTTTTGCCCCCACGTATGCTGTTGTATATATGGATTTTTTTGAAAAAATTTCATATATCCCACTGAATTTTTCAAGACTAGGGTAGTTCTATATAAGCGCTTCATTGATGATTTAATTTTTATTTGTAAAGGGGAAATGTATGAATTTTGTGATTTTTTTGAAACTTTGAACAATAATGCACATGGTCTTTCTTTTTCTTATGAAATCGATAGGAATGAAATTAATTATTTGGACCTAACCCTGTTCATAAGAGACAATGTTATTGAATTTAGACCTTATAGAAAGAATACATCAGTTAATATGTTTTTGCATGCCTCCAGCATGCACCCACCCCATCTGTTAAGCGCACTACCTTTTGGAGAATTTAAAAGAATTTATTCTCATACAAGCATAAAGAAAGAGGTGGATCATGAATTAAATGAAGTTTTTATGAGATTAAGGGAAAGAGGATATGATACAAAACAGTTAAGAGATGCAATGGTTAAGGTTACAAACAATAAGAATGAAAAGGATTTCATGAAATTTGAACAAGGCATTTCTAGACCTTCAGTAAGAGAAAGGAATGTGGAGGATTTGTTTTTTGTTACAAAGTACACTACCTTCTCTAAAAGACTAGTTAGTTTAGTTAGAAGGTTTTGGTACTTGGTGAGTGAGGATGAAGGTATAGGTGAACTGTTTCCCCATCATGTCATTTTTTCTTTTAAAAAAGGAAAAAATTTGAAGAACATATTGAACAACAACTGTTGTAATATAACAGCTACACAGTTGACTAATGTAGGCACATTTAGATGCAATTCTTGCAGTCTTTGTGATAGGGTTATTAATATTAGTTCCATTAATAACATTATTCATACCCCTAGATATCATTTTAATTGTAAATCTATTGGGGTAGTATATGCTTTGACTTGCAGTTGTCCTAACACTTGGTATATTGGTCAGACCAAGAGGATGGTCAGAGTTAGAATTCTGGAACATCTGAGAGACATTCGGAATTCAAATTTACTTAGTCCAGTAGCTAAACATTTTTTGGATATTCACAAGGGAAAGAGTGATAGTTTAAAATATGGAGTTTTAGGGAGACCGTTTGTTTGTAGTGGTGATAACATCACTAATAAACTTTTAGAGTTAGAGACAAGAATGATTCTTAAGTTTAATACCTTAAGGCCCCATGGTTTAAACTTAGAATTGGGCACATGATGGAGTTGGGAAATAAACAAATATTTTGAAAAATATTTTTGAATAACATGTGTGCATACATATATATATAAAATATAATATTTTATTATAAATTTTTATTAAAGAATGGGTTGTTTGTGATGTATGAAGGTATTGCATTTTGTTGTTTGCATGTTCTCATGATAGTTGAAGATGTTAAAGTTGTTATTCACAAGGTCACTTTAAAAGAATTTCAGTGTATTAATTAGATTAATTGAATTATTGCTTAATTGTTTGGATATGCACTATAAAAGCTAACAGTGGGCAGTACATCATTGTGATCCTTGAAGGCGAATTGCCGAGGTACCAGATCTTAAAATTAAGTGAAGAAAGGCATTGGCTGTTTGGTGTGTTGCTGCTATTACTATTGCTGTTGCTGTTGCTGTGTTTGGTCAAAGCTGTTTTACAGCCTGGAAAACCCTTCCCTCTTTGTTCATTATCTCTCAGCCTCCTGCAGAACAACTCCCTCATTCTCCAGGAGTATTGCAGGGTCCTGTAGACCGAGATGGTTTTAGAGTTTTATTCCAGAATGTTTCTGATCCCTAGGAAAGAGGGGTCTTGGAGACCTGTCCTGGATCTTTCCTTTCTGAACACTTTTCTCATAGTGCCATCCTTCCGAATGTTTGCTTTTCCCCCTGTTATTTCCCTAGGCATTTCTAGTTTCCATAGACCTAAAGGATGCTTACCTTCATATTCTAATCCACCATCTATTCGGTACATTTTTGCATTTATGTGCTTCTTCCTCTTTTTTTCAGTTTTCTGTCTTGCCCTTTGGGCTTTCAGCAGCCCCAGGTTATTCAAAAAATGCCTAGCTCCAATGGTTGCTTTTTGCAGGTGTTGGGTTATTCAGATATTTCCCTTTCTGGACAATCTCTTGTGCCGTGACCCTTCCCAAACCAAGCTAGTGCAGGACCTTCATTTTACACGGCTTCTATTGCACAACCTGGGGCTCATGGTCAACCTTCAGAAGTCAAATTGACTCTGTCTCAGGATCTCATCTTTCTATACTGCAGAATCCAAACTGATCTGATTCTGTCTCAAATTATTTTCTTTCCTTGCTTCCCCTGGTCTGTCTTTTGGCCAGAGAGTTTATAAGGACTGTGGGGTTCACAGTTTCTACCATCCCCATGCTTCCCTTTGCCAAGTATCATATGAGACAGTTTCAGTGGTATCTCAGATCGGTGTGGCTTCAACACTGCCACCTGCTAGACTTTCTGGTCCCTCTGCTTCCTGTTTCAAACTGAAACTTCACTGATGGATTCAGCAGGTATCTCTCAATCTGGGTTTTCCCTTCCAGCCTCCTCAGCTGTCCAAGGATCTCTTCATGGACACCTCAGAGCTGGAGTGTTGAGCCACTTCAGCCACTCTGAAAGGTCAGGGCCTTTGGTCCCCTCAGCAGAGGGCATATTGCATCAACATCATGGAAATGAGTGCTGTCATTCTGGCTCTTCGAGCTTTCCACTCACTCTGGATGCCAAGCCCCTTGAAGGTTTTTACAGATGACACTATAGTCATGTGGTACATAGGCGAGGGGGAACAAGGACTTACCGTATTTGCAGACTAGGCCTTCAAGCTTGGAAAATAGCCATCAATCAGCAGATGACTGTACATGCAGTCTATATAACTTCAGAGTGCAGTCTTGTGGCAGATTCTGTCATGAAGTTCAGGACACAGCCTCATAAATGGATGCTTCAGAGATATGTTTCTGGACGTAGTTTATCATTGCGGTATACCTCAAGTGGATCTGTTTGCCTCCCCTCTGAATAGGTGACTCCCTCAGTTCTGTTCCAGAGTCCGACGTCCTTTGGCTTGAAAATTGGATGCCTTGTCTTTCTGTTGTAAGGGACTGTTCCTTAGCCTAATGGTTAAGGTGTTTGCCTTACAAACACAACGTACAGGGTTTGAGTCTCACAGGGGATAATTAGCTAGGCTTAAAATGGCTCGCAAGGGCAGTTTGCTTAGTACTAATTTATGAACCTATGAATCTATAACTTTCCTCCCCTTATCTCCTTCCCAAGCTCCTTCACAAGATGAAGCTGGCACTGCAAAAATCTTGTTGGTGACTCCCTTTTGGCCCAGACAGTACTGGTCCCCCTCTTATTCCATCTAGCCAGGAGTGATCATCATAAATTACCTCATGGCATGGAACTTCTCACACAGGACAACAGACTCCTTTTCCACCTTCATTTGTCTACTCCAGCTGACACTTTGGGTAATAGGGTTTCTCTTTGACATCACTTTTCTGAGGATGTGTTTAGGGTCCTGCAGGAGGCCTGGAAATCCAATATCAGAAAATCATATATGCCCAAGGGGAAGAGATTTTCTCTCTGGTGTCTTAAATATCACCAGGATCCCATTTTTGTTGGGGTCCCCTTGTTTTTTTCTAACCTTTATGAACTGCTACATGCTGACTTAGCATATTCTTCAGTGAAAGCTCATTAATCAGCAATTTCTGCCTGTCTGCCACCGAATCCTCCTTTGGCTTCTAGATTTGAAGTCAAACAATTTCTGAAAGTTGTCATTCATATCAGACTCCCAGAAAAAAAGCTTATTGCTCCTTTTTGGGATCTTAATTTTGTCCATGAAAGCTAACTCAGGCTCATTTTGGGCTTGCTACTGCTGCTTTGCAACACTGCACCTGGAAAACTGTTTTATTGTTTGCTTTAACCTATGCCAGAAGAGTTTCTGAACTCCAGGCCTTGATTGTGGTTCCTCCTTTTCTGGTTTTTCATAGAGACAGGGTATCTCTCCATGCAAATTCTTCTTTTATGCCCAAGGTGGTTAATGAGCTGTCCCTTAATCAGTCTATCCAGCTTTCTTCCTCTTTTCCTTTTTTCCTTCTCCATAGTTTGCTAGTGAGAAGGTCATGCAAGCCTTGGACTTGCATAGACAGCTGAGATATTATTTAGACTGAATGAAGGCTTTTCATAAATCTTATAAACTTTTTGTTTCTTTTCATACCAGGACATTGGGTTTTGCAGGTTCTAAGCATGGCATCTCCTCCTGGATTTCCAAGACCATTTCTTTTTGTTATACTTTTCATGGCAAACAGTTGTCTGCTTCTATATGGGCTCATTCTACTAGGGCAGCAGCTTCCTTGGGGGGTTTCTTCAAGGATTTGGACACCAGCTCCATCACTAAAGCTACTGTTTGGTCTTATGTTCACATTCACTTAACATTACAAATTAGATGTCATTATCAGAGCTAGGGCAGGATTTTCCAAGGCTATCCTGCATGGGTTTGTGGAAGGCCCCTCATTGCATTTCTCCTCCCTACCTTCACTGTAGCTTTTGTACTGTCTCAGAGGTGATGAATACTGCAACTGTGATATGGAAAGACATTGCACAGTTGTGTAAAATCTTACTATCATAGATGTCCTCCTTTTCACTTTTGCAGTATTCACTCCATCCCGCCTACCCCCTTTTCTTTTCCTGTTTTGCCATGCATGGTATTTTCTTTCTGGCCAAGAGGTGGTTCTCCTTTTTACTTTCCAATTTCTGGTATACATGTTCTACTTTTCTCTGGGGGTTCTGGTTCTCCTGGGGCACTTTACTTCTGGACTGAGAGCTTAAATATGTCACCTTTATGCCCTAAGCTTCTGCAGAGAGCATACGTCTAAAGTACAATGCTCCTAGATAATAAAGGCTTTGGTTTACAGGGCAGATGTTGGACTATCTTTGGCAGGAGAGAGGTGATGAATATTACAACAGTAAAAAGAAGGACATCTACTGTTATGGTAAGATTTTTACATAGCTGTACTTTCTCCAGAGAAAATATATAAAGAAATAATAAAACTTTGAGGTGTAAAGCATCAATAACTGTGCTACTTACCTGTATTTTCAATGATAGTTATCCTGAATCAAAGTCTCTAGCATGTAAAAAGGTTATTAGGGTGTGTGTGTGTGTGTGTGTGTGTGTGTGTGTGTGTGTATAGATATATATATATATATATATATATTTACAATTTTTCAGATATTGCCCCTGCTTGCCTGTAGCCGAAGCTTATATGGGTTATATCTTGCTGAGGATATAACAGCTGGCCAGTTTGCAAAGCTTTCACAGCACCTTCCATGCACTCAAATTGTTAGTTGGCTTGAGTTGCGCTGACTAAATGTCAGGTCTGGGCACTAAGCCCTTCAGAGCTTTCCAGGCACAGAAGAGAGCTCTCCTTTGCAGGCTTTCAAGAATAAAAGGTCAAGCCTTTGGGGAAAAAAGAACTTCCACTTTAATTTTTGTTACAGAAAACTTTTTTTGCTTTAAGACTTTAATTAAGATAGGAGAAAGTGTTTTAATGACTATCATGTAACTTTTGAATGTTTTTAAACAGATTAGAGGTGACTTGTGCTTGGCTTGCAGGCCAGTCTCAGCCCTTGCCTTGATGAAGCTGCTGCAAATCCAGTGGTACAAGATTCACTCACTATAGAGATCTTAACCTAGCCTGCGATATTAACAGGACATGCTGGAGAGACAGATACGTCTTCCAGAGGTTGCCACTCTGGAACAAACTCCCAGTTAATGTAAAACTGAGCTCCTCAATGACCCTATTTAAATGTAACTTGAACAATTACATGGGGAAACCGTAAATTTACACTGGGGGTTTCACCAATGTCCCTCTTAGACAGAGGCAGCCGGTGATGATCTTAGATTCACATCCAAACATAGGCTATAATCTTGGTCCATAAGGGAACAAGGGTATAACATGGCTAGGCTTGTAGAGGCTTTTAGGGCCAGTAGCCTAGTAACCACCTAAGATCATATAATGAACATTACTTTTTTTTTTTTACATTTATGGTAAAAGTTGTAAAAACTAACTTTAAACTATTTATTTTTCTGTGTCAGAAGTTATATTTTACTTTTTTGGACTGAGGTAAGTGTTTAAATTACTTTGTACTATGTTTTAACTGGGGAAAAAGTTGCATTTTTTTTTTTTTTTTTTTTTTTTACAGTTTACCTGTTTTATTAAGTATTGCTGCAGGCTTCCCTTGGTATCAGACACCTTGTTCAACTGAACCTTGGAGCAGCCTAGCTGTTCCTCAGTTCTTTCACCAAAAGACAACTACTGTTAAGTAGCCTTTACCACCACAGCAGGCTGCTTAAGTGCCTCAGCTGCAGGTGAATCACTTTGCTGTGGTCAAAGTTGGTTTCTCAGACCACTCATTTTTTTCCTTGTGTCCTGTTGGTGTAGTCCCTACAGCCATCTTAGATTCCAGGAGAACTTATCAAAGTCTTGTCTGTTTCTCTCACAAAATTGTTTTCCTGCAGTGTCTCCTGGACACCTCAGTTCATGCCTCTAACTGTACAGATTTTCACAGAATATCCAGATTTTTGCCTTATATTTTTTTTGTCTGTTTTTCATAAAATTGTGGCTTTCTGGCAAATCAGTGGCAAATCATTAAAGATTGAAGATGATGACAGATGTTTGAGTTTTAGACTTCATACCCTTCAGAAAATTGATGCTAATGCAAAACCTGTTATTCTATCAACTTCCTAAGTTTGTAAGAGCAATATTTAAAAAGTATCCCTAGTTGTGACACTTTTTTCATGGCTTTGTCCAGATTTCTTATTCTGAGAGGTATGCCTCAGTTCAAAAAGCTTTTCTTCCACACGAACAAATAGACCTGTTTTTAGAAATACTTCTGAGTTTTTACACTCTACCATCTCAGAAAGGGAATTCAGCAGAATTCTGTTTCTCATGACATCTATGGTGCTCACGATTCTTCCAAGGCTCCATATGAGAAAAGTCCAAGTCTGTAAGGTCCAAGCATCAACATCTCATGACATTTCAGATAACAGTTTTGGGAATTGTGGTATAATGTGTAACAAATGAAAATGTCAATATTGTTTGTTTTCATTTATATAATTTTGCCTGTTATCAGTGATAATTTAATAAAGATGTTTCTTGTTTTAAAAAAAACTGTTTTGGGATTTGTGAAAAGGAATATTTTGTGGTGGGGAGACCAAATTTCTCAGAATCCACATTTCCTTTTCTCCCTTCCTGTCCCAGCACAGTTGGTCATTACAGACTCAGACTTTGCTTGGAGTGCACTGTCAGTCGGAATAAAAGTGCAAGATCTTTGGAAGAAAAGACAGACCAAAACATACAAACATAAAAGGAGGTTTTAGCTCTTACAAATGCTCTGTTCTCTCAACCATCTGTGATACCTGGGATGACTTAGTGTTTACAGACAACACAATAGTAATGTGGTACATATGCAAGGAGGAACCAGATCTTACCCTCTGTGCAAAATAATCCCACTCTATAGGCATCTTAGAGCAAAACTGTGTGGCAGACAAGTTGCACAAGACCAAGATAGACCCTCACAAATGGAAACTGTATCAGGAGGTCTTTCAAGGATTGGTCAAACTGTGGGAACACCTCAAATAAATCTGTTGGCCTATGCTCTCAGCAATCGGTTGGCAAAACCCTGCTCCAGGTCTCCATGCAAGAAGGCCTAGAAAACAGATGCATTTTCTTTTCTTTGGGTAGGAATATTCCTGTATGTTTTTCCACCCTTTCTACTAATATCCAGGGCCATTCTGAAGGTTTAGAAGGACTCTCCATTGATCATTGTGGTGACTCCCTTCTGGCTCAGGCAACAGTGGCTTTCCCTTCTTTAGGAAATGACTAGAGGCAATTTGCCACAAGCTTCCTTGGAGACTGGATTTACTCACACAAGACCCAAGGGTGTTTGATACATTCCACCACACCATAACAATAGATATTAATGGAGGCAAGAAAATTTGGTACTAGAAAATCATATATTAGTAAGCAGAAAACGTTTTTCCAGTTATTGCCAAAAAAAGAACTAGCACCCATTCAACACTAGTGTTTCTCTGTTTCTACAGTATTTGTGTGGGTTACTATCCTATGGCCAGTCTTGCTCTCCAATCAAGGTTTGTTTGTCAGAAAGTTCAGCATGTCTACCTAGGATTCCCAGACTTTCAATCAACTCATGAGAAAATTGTTTTGAAAGGGTGTTGCATAAGAAGCCTCCTAGGAAACAGGTGGCTCCTCCATGGAATCTAAATTTTGTGCTAGAAAAAACAATGCTAGTACCATCTTAACAGAACAAAATCTTTTTCTTGGGAAGGTAATAGAAAAGGAAAGCTTCTGTCAAAACAGGCTACTTCAAAATGGTTCTCTCTTGATAACTGCTTTCTGTTATACTCACCACAACAAAACAACTACAACTCCAGACAGGTTAAGGATCTCTCTAGAAGGGCCTTAGGTTAATCTGTAGCTTTTTGGAAAAGGTTGGACTCTAAATGTATTCTAGAAGCAACAATTTGTACACTCTTTACAAACCACTAATAAACTACACTCTTCCCCAGGTCTAGAATGGAGTTTGCTAGGGCCTTTCTCCAGGGATTCCTTGGCTCTCATCATTCCTCTGCCTAGTCATGTTAAGATGCGGTAATACGCCCATATAGATTAGACAACTGTAGCAGTGATCCTTATGAAGAACATTGTACCGTTTTGTAAGTAAACCTACCATAACAGTAGATGTTTGAATTATCAGTGCTGCAGTAACCACTCCCATTAACATCATATGTTTCTATGTGTTTATACGATGGTGTAGACTTTATTATATTCTTAGCATTGTCCCCTCAGTGATTTCCCTATCCAAAACTACTACTGCAGGAGAAATCACTAATGTTGATCCCATCCCCCTATGACGGGGGGGGGGGGCAATGTTTTTGGTAAATTTTGGAAGAATGCTTATTCTTTTGTGACTTTAACATTCAGAATTTTAAACAGCCAGGCCCACATGTTAAAAGTTTACTTATATCTTTTGAGAACATTAAAAAGTTAACTGATAACCTTCCCTTTTCTGGGGTGAAAACTTCATTGAATGTCTCTCTTGTACTAGCTTCTCATGTGACTAAAGATGCAGTAAAGTGTTCTTATGACACTGCTAATACTATCTCCAGGACTACTGCTTCTGTGACAGTCATGAGAAGATTTGATTGGTTACATTCAAAGACTCTTCCTTAAGATGTTACAAGTGAGATTTTAAATTCTTTCCCTGACAAGGAAGTTGTGTATGGCCCTTATGCAGCTAAGGATCTTGAGATATTTGATAAGAGGGGAAAGTTGATTGGAGGAGTGACCCAAAATTTCAACCTGCCTTTCCTAAGGCAAATAACGGTTTCCTTCTAATTCAGCTCTCTTTTTCAGTAAGTAGTTCAAGCAGTACAGTGCCAACAAACAGGATTTTAAAAACAATGGCAAGGAGGCTGCAGAAAAAAGGGAGTGCCTCTACAAATCAAGGACAGTCCAGAAAAGAAAGACTACCTCTTCAGGCTTTCCAACTCTGGCAGTCTGTCTCCCCACCCTCGGAGTCTACACCTTCCCCTTTGTGGCAGCAGATTGTTTCAGATAAGTGGGTTCTGAAAATCATTCAGCAGGGGGTGTCACTGGCAATGGGAGACTCTTCCTCCTTTCCAGGGGATTCCTGCTTGCCCTGTAAACCAAATATCCATATTCCCTCCAGTTCAGGAGCAAATATTATTACAGAGAGTCATATACCCAGTGTCTGCCTTTCAGATGGCCCAATAAGTTTTATTCAAGGGATTTCATCTGGTGTGAAAGAAAGAAAGGACCTGGAAGCCTATGCTAGACCTCTCTTTTCTTAATCATTTTGTCAAAGTCCAAAATATTATCCCTTCAGACCCTATTAACTCTTGTCCCTTTATTAGCATTCATGGTAAAGCTAGACTTAAAGGATGGCAACCATCACATTCCAAACTGACAAACATTTCAGAAGCCTCTCTTACTCTTTAGACTACCTGCTGCTCCAGGAATGTTTACATTGTGTCTGGCTCCATTGCTTGTTTATTGTAGACTTCAAGGCATTCACATTTTCCATATTTGGAAAATATTCTTATATTTGTAGACTCTCTTTCCAGTTGTCAAGAGTCCTAAAGGAAGTATTAAGAATATTCTTCTCAGTCTGGGTTTTCAAGTGAACCTACAGGAATCTTCTATCATTTCTCATATAGCTTCACAGGTATTTACTAAACTAATAACCATAAGGGTTTTTGAAGCCCAGCAATGCATTCCAAATCTCTGACAAGTTCTAGTACCCTTGAAAAGTGTAAGCAGGGGCTTGGGAGATGAAACATTTACAAGCAGGCGCCTGGGAGATGAACCATTTACAGGCTGCCTGCATTCATTAGAGACATGGGTGCCAAACCAGGAATGAACTTCCTGTTCCCCATCCAGTTGTCCAAGTTACACTTGAATTGAGTTAGGGAAGAACTGTACTACACATGGATAGGGAGCCTGTTCCACAGACGCAGTAGTCTCTGGGATACATACTTGTCTCTCCAGCAGGTCCTATTTATTTCACATGCAAGGTTTAAGTCTTTAGAACAGGAAATTCTGGTGCTGTTTATTTTGCAGAAATGCAGGAGGTCCGTCAGAGTGGGGTCTGACAATGCCCTGTATGCCAGACATAGATCTCCCCTCAACAGCCTGTAAGAGACAGGATACAGGGATAGGACCTTGAAGCAGTCTGTATAGGACATGTTACTTATGCCCTGTATTTTTTTAGTGAGGAATCTCTGTGGATGTTCCAATTGTTGGATATGCCTGGTGTTAAGTACATACCAAAAGGGGCATTGTACTCAATGATAGGTCTGATGAATGCCGCATATGGTGAAACAATGACTCCCTTGGACCTAGATACCATAACTTGGTTTATAAGTTGCAAATCATAGAATGATTTCTGATGGTCAAAGGCTAGATTACTATGTATGTGTGCCCCTAAGTCCCTGACTACTGGGTCATCTCTAAGGGGTCTGTTGTAAATATTATAGTTACAAGGGGTGGATAACTTCCCAAAGGATAGTGTTATGGATTTCTTGGCATTTAGTTTTAGTCCATGGCTCTGACACCAGTTATTTGTCTGTGCCAGCCCTTCCTGGAGAACATTTGTGTTAGTGTGGGATTCAATGACACACTATAATAGTTTTCTTAGGTTGTATGTTCGAGTTTGCCTGGGAACAGCTTTTCTTCCTCCAAACAAGGTTGAGGTGTTCTAACAGTTCTTAATGAGATTTTCCAATCAACATCAGGTATCTGCCTTAGAATTTCTCAGGATTCTGGTATGTGTTTTCTATGATTCTTATGATTCCCTTGGCCAAATGACACTAATTTCTCCAGGTCTTTTGGGTTTCTAATACCATGATGGGAATGGACCCCATTCCTAAGTCAAAATAAAATTAAAGTTCATGAAATTATTATTGTTTCAGTCTTTGATGTTAGTCAGAAGTGCTCTTCGCAGCACCCACATTGTGCCCAATAATAATGACTCCTGCAATTCATACGGAGTTACATGTATTGGTAACATATCTAAGTATGACTGTAAATTCAATTTTATGAGACCCATTGCAACTACTACTGGAATGGTCTGGGTAGCTTTCTTCCACATTGCCCTTGTTTCTGCCTGAAAATCCTGGTATTTTATGACTGTGTGTGTCTCTGTACATAAGACATTGTAGTCACTGGATGTAGCAATTTCAATGATCAGTGCTACTTTTATCTTCTTTTCATGGACTACTATATCTGGTTTTCTCTCGTCTATTTTTTAAACTGTTGGTAATGGGATGGTCCCATGTGATGTAAACTTCATCATTTTCTATGATGCTTTGTGACTAATGTTTCCAGTGTTTTTCAGCTACTTCAGTATTATAATGTTTGCACAATCCCCAATGCAACAGTCTTTCCACATATACCTTTCAGTATACAGTCTTTCTACTATTAGTATATCACAACCAGCAACAAGATGTGCAAATGTTTCTAATTCTGTTTTACAAAAACTACATTTATGTTTTTCCCACATGTTCAGTGGGCTTTGTAAACCAGCATGTACGTAGGTCACTATCTTGGGCTTTAATATTAACCTTTCATCTTTTGGTTTAAACTCACCTCTCCTTAACCATTCCTGCATTCGATCCTGATTAACATAAGGTTTTTCCAAGAGGTTTCTATACTTGCAACCATATTTATGCATTTTCCACATTTCTTGCCTTCTCATCTGATCCTTCACCTTATAGTCACTCTTTTGTTTTTTTGGTACATTGGTAGCTGCCTGATTTTTATCTGCTTCTAGTTTGGTTTCCATTCACGCTTGATGCCGTTATGCCTCTGCTAAACTCTGCAGTAACAGAAACCTGGTTCAAGGCACCCGAGAGCACCCCAGCCCTACCAGGTTATACCTCATACCATGTTTTTCGGCCCCAAAACTTGGACCGAACCACAAAAGGAGGGGGAGTATCAATATTCATCAAAGATACCCACACCTCCAGGTTGGTGGCACAGCATGAAGCATCAGAGACTATCCATGTGCAACTAACAGTGGGTAAAACTGCCTTCCAGTTTATAGCCTGCTACAGACCACCCTCCCAAACCCAGGAACCCCACTCAGCCTTCCTGAGAACACTGGAAAATATGAAGGTCTCTCCAAACACCATTATATTGGGCGACTTCAACTACCCAAACATAGACTGGGAGCATTACTCTAGCTCCAACACCCTAGCCCAAAGGTTCCTAGAATTTATAAACTCAAATGCTATGGAACAACTTGCTACCCCTCTCACAAGAGGGGAAAACATACTGGACCTGATCATCACCAACATGGGGACTCTGTGCTCCAGACCAGAAGTGTATCCCTCACTGGTAAGATCAGACCATAAACTAATCTCGCTAGATATTCACATCTCGACCCCAGCCCCTGCCCAGAAAACCACAGTGAAAAACTTCTCTAAAGCAAATTTCACACTCCTCAAAACCGAGGTAGAATCCTTCAAAGCCCCTGGGCCTGTGGAAAATACGGCCCAGACCGCAGAATCCTTTATAAACGCATTCTATGAACACCTTCAGGAATGCATGGATCATGCAATCCCAAACAAAATCTAGACCCAGTCCTCCAAAGGCAGGTGTCCTGTCTGGTGGACCCCAGCCATAAACAAACTATACAATAGAAGGAGGAAGCTACTACATGATAGAGCAAAATCCCAAAAAGGGAAGGCATCTCTGATCAGTATTAGCAAAAAACTACGGGCACTCATAAAATCGTCTCTGGCCAGCTTCGAGAGAAAAATTGCACAGGACACTAAGGATAATCACAAGGCTTTCTTTAGTTATGTTAGGAACCTGGGTGGGAATTCCCAGATATGCTCAGAATTAGCCCAAAATGACAAAAATACACGAACCCACAGACATTGCCAACATCCTAGCTGACAGGTTCAGCGCAAACTTCTCCCCTTCCCCACCAAAGGGCAAATATCTATCCCAGCAGAGTGCTGCACCCCTGACATCTCAGATGCTCAGGTAAGAGCCGCCCTCTCCAAAGCAAAAAACACAGCATCAATGGGACCAGACGGTGTCCCGGGCTGCATCCTACATGAACTCCAAGAAGAACTAAACCCAAACATAAAACTACTGTTCAATCTCAGCCTTACCACAGGATATGTACCCAAAGAGTGGCATACAGCAACAGTGGTCCCTCTCCACAAAGGTGGTGCCTCAACGGATCCTGGAAACTATCGCCCCATAAGCCTGACTAGCTTGGTCTACAAAGCTATGGAAAGGATCATCATGGACATCATAAATAAAGATATTGGGGGCCTACAGACACTGGATCCTACCCAGTTCGGCTTTGTTAAGGGCAGATCCTGCCTCTTAAACCTGGTCGATTTCTTTGAAACAGTCACCAAGGCCATTGACGAGGGGAAGGTGGTCCACACAGCCTACCTGGACCTTGCAAAAGCCTTCAATACAATACCCCACTCGGGCATTATAGATAAGCTCACCAGCTTAAATATAAACCCCTATGTCACTAGATGGGTTGCAAACTGGCTCAAGGACAGAACCCACATGGTTAGAATTGCTGGAGCCATGTCAGACTCCAAACCAGTTACAAGTGGCATCCCACAAGGCTCAGTCCTGGGACCTCTCTTGTTAGGTATATATTTCTCGGAGGTACAGGCCAACACGGAAGGACTGTGGCTGACCAAGTTCGCAGATGACTGCAAACTGGGCGCCATAATCGACTCTCCAGCCGACACAAGCATCCTACAAAAGGGCCTCATAGAAACAGACAGCTGGTGCCAGAGCCATGGCCTCAAGCTAAACGCCAAAAAGTGTACAGTCATCCCCTTCGGCAAAAACAAAGTGCCCACAAATTACCACATAGATGGTAATCCATTAAGTACGGAAGAAGTAATTAGGTACCTGGGGACCCAAGTTGATAGCAGTCTCTCATTCAACAACCACGTGGCCAAAGTGGTTAGAAAAACATTTTATATAGCCCATCTAATCATGAAGGGATTCACATCTAGATCAGGAGAGGTCATCGTGCCTCTTTACTCATCCATCATCAGGCCCATAATTGAGTACAATGCCCCTTTTGGGATGTACCTTACCAGACACCTGCAGCAACTGGAAATACCCCAAAAGTACCTCACCAAGAGGATCAAAGGGCTCAAACAGATGCCATATGCTGCCCGGTTAAAGAAACTCCAGCTCTACTCAGTGGCATACTGCCTGCTCAGAGGCGATCTGTGCCTGACATATAAAGCCACGTCCAACCCGGAATTAATGGACATACTGCACCTCAGAAAATCCAAATCCCATCGAGCTCTGGCTCGAGACTTGAACCTCAGCACTGAAATAAATAGGACATGCTGGAGGGACAGATTCATTACCCAGAGGCTCCCTTCACTCTGGAATAAAATCCCAGTCCAGGTTAGGCAGAGTCCCTCACTGACTCTCTTCAAGAGGAATCTTGATGAGTGGATGGGAGATCGTAGATTTACTCCAGGTATCACTTCTGTGTCACTGTTAGACAGAGGCACAGTATACTAACCTCGAAAAAGGGCATAGCAAAATTCATTTAAAAATGGGTGGCGAAAGCCAAACACACTCTGGCTAGGCTTGTAAATGCCCTAGGGCAGATAGCCTAGTATGAACCTATGAAATCATCTTAGACTTATTCTCCTCATGTTTCAAAACTTTCACTACTTTTTGGGTCTTGTGAGGTCAGCAGATATGTGTGCAGCCCCACAATTGCAGATCTGTACATGTAACCAATTTCAAGGTGGCCCATACCTCCTTCAGAACAGGGAACAGATAATCTTGGTATACACTGATTTTTTTATAAATCATTTGATGAGCATTTAGCATCCTCCTTGTTTTCCTCTCCAACACCTTTTGGAGCTAGTCAGTCACTCCAAAACTAGGACAAGAAGAGCAAACTGGTTTATAGCTTGAACTTTGTACCTAGATGTCAGTACTGTTTTTACTATTAAAGTCTTCTAAAATATTCCTTACTAAATTTTATTTGTATTTGTTCATGTTTTATTGTTGATCCTTCATCAGTTCCCAAATATTTATACACTCCCTCTTTCTCAAATTCTTATATATCACATTCCAGTCCCAAACTGATGTTTTCTTGGTGCTGCACCTTTCCTGCTTTAAAGGTTGCTTTTGCACATTTATCACGACCAAATGGCATTCTTATATCATCTGACAAAGTATTGACCACTTGCAGTTCTTCTTTCAGTTCCTCATCTGATTAACTATACAGTTTTAAATCATCTACAAAAAGAAGATGTCTTTATACTTTGTTTTCTAGTAGTCAAACTGTAGCTATGACTTAATCTGTCAAGTAGACAGCTTAATGAGTTAAGCACAAGACAAAAGAGGAGTGGTGACAGAGAGTCACCATGAAATATCGCCCTTTGAATTTTTATCCCTAGAGTAATAATTTGTCCTTTATCATGGCTTAACTGAAAAGTGGTTTGACACTGTTTCATGGTCACTGTAATGTAATCGATCAGTGTGGGGTGTATTTAATACATTATGTTAAGTTGTCTATCTCGCCTTCATTCTTGCTGGTTGGGTTTGGAGCTGATCCTCGGCTCCGACTCGGCCATCTTCAAAAGCTCGAGAGCTGCATACTGGCTCGAGGCTCCCCCATATCCCATGATGCCTGGGGCTAGATACCCAGATCTCATTTGCCACTTCTGCTACGAGGTTGCGTTTACTGGCTCAGGTCATATATTTTCTCTTTATTCACTATATTTAGGACTTTTTTGTACTTTATTGAATATACGCTTATTGTCGTAGCTTAGCTGTAGGTTCTATGGTAGTTTGTTAGTGTTCCCCCCCTTAAAAACTTGTTTTCTCCTTAGAGGGTTTTCCTCTCCCTCCCCCACTCCCATTTACCTTTTCAAAGTAAGCCGTTTTAGTTAGAGGATCAAAGGGCTCAAACAGATGCCATATGCTGCCCAGTTAAAGAAACTCTAGCTCTACTCAGTGGCATACTGCCTGCTCAGAGGCGATATGTGCCTGACATATAAAGCCATGTCCAACCCGGAATTAATGGACATACTTTTTTAAGGTAGACAAAGTTCATTAGAAATTGTGGTAGTTGTAGGTCTTATATTATATATAGTGTGTGTGTGTGTGTGTGTGTGTGTGTGTGTGCTGTTAGGGTGTGGTTTGTGTATATTTTTTTCCAGTTACCCTACTCTGCTTTATACTTGTTCTTTGTAATTGATTTTCCTTCACAGGAATGTCTAAAGACACAAAAGTGTCGGGATTCAAGAAGTGTGTCTCATGCTGTCAGAAAATGTCTCTGACAGATGGTCACACTTCTTGTGTTTATTGCTTGGGCTCCCTACACCTGCAGGATTCTTGTTCGGTGTGTCATGCCTTTAGTCCAAGAGTCCTGCAGGATCGTAGGAATAAGCTTATCCTTAGGGATTTGCTTAAACCTGAAGGATCACTGGCCAAGACTCAGTCAGTGAAACCTTCTAGGCCATCGAAGCCGTCGGCTCCCAGCTCGGAGCCGTCGCTGAGTATGGCTTCTGCTTCAACTTCAGTTCTGGCTGGAACTGAAGCACCTATCTCTACGTCAACTTCGGCTCCGACCAGAGCCGAAGTACCTATCTCCCAGTCGGCCCTGACTCTTCCGTTGGAACAGTCAGGGAGTCGAAAACGCTCCAGGTCACCATCCTTGGAGTTGATACACTCGGCTCCAGGGTCACCCTTACTGCAATCTGAGCGTAGTCATTGGTCCCACTCTTCTTGGTCATCTAGGTTATCTGACCATGATTTGGAGAGAGTGGTGAGCAGGCTTTTAAAGTCGCAGGCCCTGGCAAAAATGCTATCCAGCCCCCCTCATCAGGGCTCGGCTCTACCTGTTTCTCCGATAGTTCCTCCTTCGACTCATCCCTTGAGTTCCGAGCTGGAGCATGCTGTGGCTGGAACCGTGGGTCCGTCGGCGCCGATACCTTCCCTTTCAGTTCCATCATCGGCTCCGATCTCTTCCATGGTGCCGTCCTTGGAGGGATCTGGGTGCTGGGACTCCCTCGTCGGCTCCGAGGGGGTGAGTGGCATCGGACCCTTGTCCAACCCCGTTCTCCCTCTTGGAGCTTCGGCGCAGATGAGTTCAGCTCCTACATTGGCTTCGAAGCCGTCTCTCTCAGTGCCGGGAAGGATTCCGGTCTCTTCGAAGCCGGAGCCTTCTCTGGTATCGGGAAGGGGTGCCTTCGAGGTCATGAGGAGTGTGCTGGCATCTGAGTCAGCCTCACGGTCAGCCTCATCGGCTCCTCCCCACATGGTGCCTGCTCCTGCCTCTGCCCCTCCTCCAGACCCCAAGCGTGGGGAACAAGCACTCCAGGGCACCTCATTGGGTGTATCTTCCTCTTCCGAGGCCTCCCCCGTTCATTCAGAGGAGCCCCCTCAAAACAGGAAATGCAAGAGGAAGCATGTTGACTCCCCTGAGTCTGTCACTTCAGATACTGACTTGGAGGAGTCGAAAGAGTCCCCGAGATCCCCCTCTGAGGACGTCTCCTTCTCAGACATCCTTGAAATCCTTAGGCAGAGGGGGAACTGGACTACCCTTAACCCTTCCAAGGATGAGTCGGTATTCCTGGACGCATTTGGTTCCCGACCCTCCACCTTCTGGTGTCTCCGCCTTTCGATCCACTGATGTTGGTGGTGGCTCGAAAGGCGTGGTCAGCACCAGACTCAATGGAACCACCTCCCCGTAGGCCCACAAAATTCATCACTGCCCCTCAAGACAAGCAATTTCTGACCAAGGGTGTTCCCATGGATGCCATGGTGGTAGCAGCGGCCACTAAATAGGAGTTGGCTGAAACTTCTTCATCTGTCTATCCCCCTAATAAGGAATCTAGGACAATGGACAGATATGGGAAGCGGATGTTTTCCTCAGCGACCTTTTCCATGAGGTCTCTGAACTATTTGTGCCATTTTACCTGCCTTCAAAGGGCTCTCCTTAAAGAGCTAGGAGATACCCTTCAAGATCCATCAGCTGCGGGGGCTCTGGCTAAGATTGCCTCCCAGCTGGCGACTCTAAATTCTGTAGTAAACTCCTCCATGCGGCTCATCTCTTATGCAGCCAATGGAGCGAGTAGGGCCGCAGGCACAGGTGTGGCTTTGAGGAGACATGCTTGGATGCAGTTATGCAACTTTGCGGAACCCTTCAAGACGTCTTTCACCAACACCCCCTTTGATGGTTCTGCTCTGTTTGGACCACAGGTGAAGAATACCCTTACCAGATGTGAGCAGGAAGGCAAGACTTTCTCTGCCATGGGAGTCTGTTTTTCCACTCCTTCAAGACCGTATCACAAGGGTCAGAAGAGTGGGAAGATGTGGTTCCGGAAATCCCAGGGAGCTGTGCCTGACACATGTGCAGAGTTCCCCTCCAGGGAACAACAATAGATGCTGCCCTAGGGGCAAGGGGGGTCCGCAAAATCAGGGCCAAAGAGAATCCTTCTCTGACAAGCCCTTCCAACATCCCTGAAGTGCTGCCCGACTGTCCACCTTCAGAGGCAGTCGGGGGAAGATTATCGCTGTACCCAAAAGCCTGGCAAAGTATAACACAAGACAAATGGGTACTTTCTATCATATCCGAAGGCTACAAAATTCCCTTCTTTTGCACTCCACTCTTTTCCAACAAATCCCTTCCAGATGTTCCACCCAATCTAAGGGATCAAGCAGTTCAAGATATTTCAAAACTGCTAAGAAAAAGAGCCATCCAGTCAGTCCCAGCAGACCAACAAGGATCCGGAACTTACTCAAGGTTCTTTTTGGTACCAAAAAAGATAGGGGACTGGAGAGCCATTCTGGATCTCAGCAGATTAAACAGGTCTGTTCAAAGAACGAAGTTCCGGATAGTCACGCTATAGTCCATTTTACCCTTACTGGATCAGGACAATTGGATGTGCTCCATAGATTTTCAGGACACGTACTACCATATCAAAATGCACAGATGCTCCAGAAGATTCCTCCTCTTCCAGTTGGGAACCAGTCATTATCAGTTCAGAGCGCTGCCCCTTGGTCTCACCACAGCCCCCAGGGTGTTCACCAAATGTTTGGCAGTAGTCACCGCTCACTTGAGATGGCAAGGATTCCAGGTGTTTCCATATTTAGATGACTGGCTCCTTACTGCAACCACCAGGCATCACCTGCTGCTAGACAGAGACTACACCATCCAAATGTGCTCTACTCTAGGCATCACAATACATTTCGAAAAGTCTGCATTGTCGCCTTGTCAATCTATCAACTTTATAGGCACAAATTTAAACACAAAGGACATGTCAGCAACTCTCCAGCAGACAGAGTGTTAGCCATTCAATGACATGTGCAGGTCTTATTAGGTTGCAAATAGATTCAGGCCAGATTTGTCCTAAAAACATTGGATCTCATGGCAGCGGCTATAATACTGGTTCCCCTTGCACGTTTTCACATGAGGATTCTTCAGTGGATGTTGTTCACACAATGGTCCTTCCAGCAACTCCCAATGTCTCACATGATAATGATCACACAGTCATGCAAAAACCAACTTGTTTGGTGGATGGTTTCTCTATCATTACACCAGGGCAGACCATTCATTCTTCCTCCTCCAGTAACTACGGTGACCACGGACGCCTCCCTGATCAGGTGGGGCATTTTCAGGGAAGAACAGTCCAAGGCACCTGGCAGCCTCACGAGTACCATCTGCATATCAATGTCTTGGAGATGAGAGCCGTGCTTTTAGCGTTGCAAGCTCTTCAGAACTCTCTTCCCACCGGGACCATTGCAATTCAGACAGACAATATGTCAGTGGTATGGTACATCAACAAGCAGGGCGGAACCAAGTCATACCCCTTATGTCGAGAAGCACTCAGACTTTGGCAGTGGGAGATCTCTTCCCAACAGTTTCTGATAGCAGCGCACATCCCTGGGAAGTCCAACGTTATAGCAGACAGGCTGAGCAGAGCAATTCTTATGCCTCATGAGTGGTCTCTCAATCAGACTGTGGCAGACAAAATCTTCCGCAAATGGGGTCAGCCTTGCTGCGACCTTTTTGCCACCCCCTTCAACAGCAAGTGCAACAATTTCTTCTCTCTCCTTCCTCTCCCCAGACACCTCCCCAGAGATGCTCTAGTTCACGATTAGCCCCAGGTACTTCTTTATGCATTCCCTCCATTTCCCCTGATTCCCAAACTAATTCAGAAAGCTACCACATTGGGATGCAAGATGATCCTCATTGCCCCTTACTGCCCCTGACAAATTTGGTTCCCTTTCCTGCATCATCACCTTCTGGAGCAGCCCTGGACCCAATTCCAGAGCTCCTGATCCGTCAATCAGGTGGGCTGCACCAATCTCTTCAATCTCTCCAGCTCACTGCTTGGTTTCTCCACTTCCGACCTTAGCCAGGCTTCCCAACATCTCTCATTCGGTGCGTGAAATCATCTTATCCTCGCATAAGTCGACCACTAGGAAAACTTATGCTAGCAAGTGGAAACGTTTTTCCTTAAGGGCAGAGAACAGGAAGATAGATCCCTTTTCAGCCCCTGTGCACCATATTTTAGAATTTCTAGCAGAGCTTTTTCGAACAGGATCCTCTTCTGCCACGATTAGAGTTCAGCTAGCTGCAATTTCAAACTTTCATACGGGCCTATCTGATTCCAGCATCATGTCCCATAAGCTTTGTAAAGCCTTTCTTAAAGGGACCACTCTACTTAGGCCCCCAGTAAGAGATCCCCCACCTCTGTGGGATCTGAATTTGATTCTAGCTTCCCTGATACTGCCCCCCTTTGAACCGGCAGCTTCCTGTTCCTTGAAGTTTCTTTCTTGGAAAACCCTTCTTCTGGTCGCAGTTACGTCGGCCAGAAGAGTTTCTGAACTTCAGGCTCTTTGTGTTCGTCCTCCTTACCTAGTTTTTCACAATGATAGAGTTTCTCTTCGGACTAACCCTTCCTTTCTTCCAAAGATTACTTCTGATTATAATTTGAATCAGCCCATTGAACTACCTGTGTTCTTTCCAAATTATTCCAACAAGGCAGAATACAAGTTACATCAGCTGGACGTCCATAGACAATTACGCTTTTACTTGCATAGAACCAAGCAAATCAGAAAATCAGACCAGTTGCTCCTGTCTTAAGCTGTGGGAAAACAAGGCATACCGGTGTCAAAATCGGTTATTGATATGCAATGCCACTATTTAAGAAAAAAATATCTTTGTATAAAGGCACCATGGTGTTTTCCACTTCTGCTGCATATCCTGTTGTTTTTTTTATGTACTGCACATGCATATGGGACTTGCATTCCCACACTTACCCAGTACATCAGTGCTTTGAAAAGGAAGCAGCTGAGAAATGAAGGTCTCCGTTGCTTCCCTTTTTTTTTTTTTTTTTTCAACAAAAAAAGGCTTCTGGCACTTTAGGGTTAGGAGAGAGACAGAACAGAGGAAATACAAGGAAGATCAGATATGTTTCTTTAGTTTTGAGTAACGTACCTGATTTTCCTAGTAGTTCTCTGTCCTGTCTCTCTCGTATGTCTGGACTTATAATTTTATTTATTTATTTTTGTTTAAAAAAATGTAAAAGATACAATATATATCCCAATGGAAGATAGTCCGGGTGCAGGAACTTTTTCCATTGGTATATGCTGGATTTACAATGGGCATGCTGGTTGGGCTGAATAATCAGAGTGCTCCTTTTTGAATGCAAATGGCCAGTCATTGTATAGTAATGGTTCGAAAGCCTTACATTATGAACCCAAAGGTAGTTAAAACTAAATAATATCAATTTACAACCTGTACCCAAAAAAAAAGACACTATCAATACAAAACAGACAACTGCTACTCATTTATTGCATTACAAACAAAAGCATAAAAGTTAAGCACTTTCCCCTCTAAAAATGTTGGGAATTCAACAGAACAATTCAGTAAACAATTTATTTATTGAATTGTTCTGATGAAGTCCCAGCATTTTTAGAGAGGAACCTGCTTAAAGTTTATGACTTTGCTTTTAACCTACTAAATGAGTAGCAGTTGTCCTTTTTATACTCTTATCAGCATTTTTGTGGTTATAACCCTTACATTTTGATTGTCCCCAGAACCTCTACAAGTTTGTACAGATGGCACTGAAATGATGTGGTACATTAACAAACAAAGAGTATGGGCTCATACCCTGTTTGAAGACTTGCTATGATAGTCTGAGAGATTGCAACTCAGCTCAGTTTATCTCTTCAGACATCATATAGTCTGTCAGAGCAAAACTTGATTGCAGAGAAGCTAAGCAGGACCAATATAGACCCCCCACAAATGGAAACATCATCCTGGGGGTCTTCCAGGTTGCATCAGGAAGGGCATTCAGCGTAAAACCTCTGCCAAATTACTTATGCAGAGAACATTTCATATTTCCATACCAGATCAGTCGAGGCCCGGGTTAAAAACGACCACCACCAGTACTGTTAGCCAACAGGGTGCTGGTGGAAATTGGGCTACTGTTGGCTGAAGGAGAAGAGGAGGGGGAAGGCATGCCCGAAGGCAGGAAGAGAGGAGGAAGGTTAGGAGCATAGTAGTGAGGGTAGGAACTTTGAATGTTGGCAGTATGACTGGTATAGGGAGAGAGCTGGCTGATATGATGGAGAGAAGGAAGGTTGATATATTGTGCGTGCAAGAGACCAGATGGAAGGGAGGTAAGGCCAGGTGTATAGGAGGCAGGTTCAAATTGTTCTATCATGGTGTAGATAGCAGGAGAAATGGGCTAGGGGTTATCCTAAAGGAACAGTATGCCAAGAGTGTTTTAGAGGTAAAGAGAGTGTCTGATAGAGTGATGTTTATGAAGCTTGAAATTGATGGTGTAATGATGAATGTTGTTAGTGCATATGCTCCACAAGTTGGGTGTGTGATGGATGAGAAAGAAAAATTTTGGAGTGAGTTGGATGAAGTGGTGGTGAGTGTACCCAAGGGTGAGAGACTAGTGAATGGAGCGGACCTCAATGGGCATGTTGGTGCAACAACAACTGTCCTCTGGTCTTTCTTATTCTTCTTCCATTAGCCATTTTGCTTCTCTGCCCCTAGATAACCCCTTTCTAGGCATTCATAAGTTAAATAGTTTTTTGAAAGGGGACTTGCATATGCATCTGCCTATGAATCCAGTGGTTCCTGAACATCTTAATTTTCTGCTTCAAAAAGCTTACCCTCTTTCCACTTGGACCAGCTTATCAGGTTGAATTTAAATTCTAGATTCATAACATAGATGACTGTTTTACTCATTGTTCCATTTTCTGCTAGAAGAGTACAGACATTTATGGTTAGTCAATCATACTTTATTTTTTCCAAAGACAGGGTCTCTTTAAGAACTAACCCTTCTTTTATGCCTAAAGTGGACTCAGAGTTTACCTTAAGTCAGGCTGTTAATCTCTTGGTCTTTGCTGAACACAAAAATAAAGGAGAAAAGATTCTTCACACTCTGGATGTTCACTGGCAGCTCAGATACTTCCTCGATGAAACTCATGCCTTCAGGAAAACTGATCAGCTGTCTGTCTCATGAGAAGGAAAGAGGAAAAGGGCAACCATTGTCAAAGCAGACTATTTCCAGATGGTTGTCTTATGTTAGTGCCTTTTGTTATACTTGCCATAACAAGCCATTTCCAGGCAAGGTTAGGGCCCATTCAACAAGAGTGTTGACTTCTTCAGTGGCTTTCATGAAATGGATTAACTTTAGAAGTATTCTAGGGCAGTAACTTGGTCCTCTGTACAAACTTTTATAAAAAATTACAAAATAGATTCCTTTTCCAGTTCCCAGACAGGCTTTGCTAGGACCAGTCTGCAGGGGCTTGATTCTTAGTTCCTCCCTTTGCTTCTAAATTAAGGTGATCATCCCAAACAGCTTAGTCTCTTATAACAGTGATCTAAGAGTTGATCATAATACAGTTAAGTAAGTAAACTTACCATAACAGTACATGTTCTAATTGGCCACTCTTACAGTAGCCACATCTCCCTCCAGCCCCCTTATTTTGCTTTTTTTTTCCATTTTGTATTGCCATAGTGTGGATGCATATACCCTTATGTATGTTGTTACTGTTACGTTTCCTAGAGGTATCCTTTCCGAGCTCTTGACTCCCTATTTTTCTAGGCAAAGAAGTTCTGAAGAAGCCGACACTCCATTTAGCTTTATATGGAGCTCTGCTTAAGCCCCTGACAGAGTGGGTGGAAGTCGCCTTAAAGCTTTGAAACTTGGCTGGTGGCAAGGGGTAGGACCCAAAAAAGCTTAGGCTACTGCAACAGGGATCTATTAGAATATATACTGTTATGGTAAGTTTATTTACACAACTGTATTGTTAATGGAATCCTTCATATTAAGGTATACACACTGTCTTGCTTGATAAATATGGCACAAAGGTGTTTGCATCTAGTACTTCAGGGGTTAGAGCATTAAGCTGTTTGGTTTAAGTGGTTTATTATGAAATGTTCGTCTTAGAACAAAGTTGAGAAAAGCTACCACTAATGCCAGCCACAGAACAGAAAAGATAGTTGAAAAGTAGACATGATAGATGTACATTCATACTGCAGATAGGAACTCTTACAAGATTACAGTGGATGTGGAAAATGCTTACCTTCACATTTTAATAACATTTTTTTTCAAAATGTACCGCAGATTCCAGATAGCTGTCACCATTTCAAGCTGTCATTATTCCAATGAGCTGTCCACAAACCTAGGAAGCAAGATGTAATTGCCTTTGAGAATAATTGTACCAGTAATTAGTAACATTAACATTCTCTTTCACCATATCTTTTTTCCTGGACTGTTTTTAACAATGTAGTGGTTTCGTACCTTCCCCTTTATGTACCAGTGAAGTCTCATGCTAGTATCTGCTGATATAGGTACACACATAGGTCACTCTTTTCTGTAAAGCTGCTGCGTATTTTAACAATTTCTTTTCAACACTTGAACATCTCACTTTCCTTGAAGTAATTGTTGCTGCACATCAACTGTATTCTTTTTTTTATTTGAGTTTCTAAATTCTTGTTAATCCTACATCATACTTTATTTTTATCACCCAATTACTGCATTATCAAAGTCTGTTAGTAAATGTGATTGTAGAAACTACACTTAAAGATTTTCAGATTGCTTGTTTTGTTTGGGGCCTGGTTATAATGCCATAAGGTCATAGGTTGTAGAAACAATGTATAGGCCTAAAGGCCATAGTAACACACTGGCTGCATACATTTTGATTTTAAAACTCTGTGGCCTATCCAAGAATCTTTTTTTTAACTATTCAGCTTGTTAGAAGTGCTTGCACTCTGTGATAACCTATTCCAAATTATTGGAATTGCTTGGATAATATATCTACTCCTCCAGGAAGTCTTATTCATATGTATGTGAAAACTTACATTTTGATATTTATGAGTTATAGAATTGGTGTGTATTTTTAAAGTAAATAATACTTTCAGATATCATTGTTGAATGCTGTTTGTGCCAGGATTGCTTTACTATGAAAATATCTATAATCAAGTGTAAATAATGTCAGTATATTGAGCAACTATCTCAATACTTAGAACGAATATATTTAGTATATTTTCTTTATACTGCTTCAGATTTATCCATTTAGTTCTCAGTATACACAAAAAACAGGGTCTATATTGAATCAGTGAATGCTTAAAAAAGCGAATGCTGATTCATCGACCCTATTTCAGCGAACGCTGACAATCCCGAACACCCGGAACAGCAAATTTTTACTCAGGGAAAAAAATCGCTGGGCTGGTTTCGGGAGTTTACCGTTTCCTCCACTGGGGTGCGATCTTGGAGTTGGTATATTTAAGTAGGGGGGGTGTGGGGGGCACAGCCCCCCACATTAAATACTGTTTTAAATTTGTTTTTGTTTTTTTTGTGGAACAGTGATTTTTTTCCCTGGGAAAGAAAAATCGCTGTTCCTGGTGTTCGGCATTTTCAGCGTTCTCTGAACTAGGGTTGATGAATAAGCATTCGCTTATTTAATATAGACCTTCCAGCAAAAGTCTTATATAAGTATTAATAAATCTTTGCCATGCTTTGTTCGTCTTTTAAGGAGATGCTTCTAAGCATTCTGCCCATCTTTTTTAATGGCATTCTCCTTAATATTGTTAACATGGGTCTCAAAGGGCAACTTATTACTTTTTGTTATACTAAGGTCTTTAGAGTGCTGAACTTCTTCAGTAATAATAATTGTAACTATAGGGCACCTAACCTTTCTCTGTTTGTTAACACTGAAGTTAAGGTCTACATCTGTAGCCCATTCAGAGGTATGTATCAAATATTTATTTATTACCCTAGTGTTATTGTTTGATACTGCCATAAACCCCACTTTGCAATCATCTGTCTATTTGTTATTCCAGCAGGATTTGGAAGTTGGCAAAGTAGAAAAAACTGTGTTAAATAGGAAGGGGCCTAGTAATTACCCTTTTGAAACTCCAAATATAAATAAATAAATAGACTTAATTCCTTGTAATGTTAAAGTAATATTTCTGTCTTACAAGCCAATTTATCCATTTACACAGATAAAGATTAAAATGGTACTTTTTAGGGTATTATTTATTGATGATTGTGGTAGAGTTTCAAAAGCTTTGGTAAAATTTAAAATACACCCACAGAAACTTCCAACTTAGTTGCCAAACTAACTTTTTTTTTAACACTGACAGCACTTTAATTGCAAACATTATACATCACAGACCACTGAAACAGCTGTAGTTGCAAACATTATACATCACTTATAATCTATCCAGTCATTGTCAGTTAAGCTTTATATGGCTCAGTCAAATCCTACCTATTAAACCTTATTCCTTCTCTGCATATATTGTTCCTAAATTTCCCCTTTGTTCTTATATAGTTTGCTCCTTCCCTTTTCTAAAGATCCCAATATAATTTTTATCTCTGTTACTTTAATCACTACTTCTAGAAAAGCTGGTCTAGACTTTGATTTCCATTTTCTAGTAATTGCTTTTTTGGCAGCCACCATAATTAGACTCGGCAAGGCTTTACTATGTCTAGGCAATTCCGATTCTGTATCATAGCTCAACAAGTCATCTCCCCAGTCAATCCAATCCACTCACCTAGCTTCTCTGACAGAGCAATCCACAGGAAATCCCTGAAGTCTGCCAGCTCATTACACTCCCAAAAGATATGTTCCCAGCCACCTCTTTCTTCCTCGATGCACCTCCAACATTTGCTATCCACCTGAGGAAAAATTCTTTGGAGTCGAGTTGGGGTATAGTAATACCTATGAAAACCCTTCCAGGCAAAGATACTAAATCTTCTAGACTTCATTGCATTTTTGGGAGATATACATATATCCCCCATTGTCTTTTTGTGAATTGCTTATTGAATCTCTCTTCACAATCCTTTCTAAGCTCCTCTGATTGAGTCTTATAATTATCATGGAGTATTTTATATGCTCTACTAATTATTCATTTTTTAATGTCAGCTTCTGTTCTCAATTCTATTAAAAACTCCGCCAGTGCTGTTCTTTCATTCTCTTTGTCTATACTCTGATATCAATCTTTGATAGAAAAGGCAATCTCTAACCTGCTGTCCAAATAAATTCTGGCCTCTTCCCATTGCATTACCTTTCTCTTTATAGTTATTTGCTCCCAATACCTTGGTTCCTTTGTCAGTTTCCTCCAATAAATTCCAGCCCCCTCTTGCATATTATCTGTATCCCTAACCACAGTCATCCCTATCAGCAGTATCTCTCTTCTCCAGTCTAGTGCTGGTTTAGTTCTTAGAATAGTCCCTGCTATTTTATGAATATCAAAGCAAAGATCAACAGCGGTACACTAAATCACGACTTCAAAAATCATCCAGTAAAAATATAAAAACATTTATTCGTAGGTTAGCACTTTCACCACTAATGTGGCTTTATCAGACCATCAATACACAATAAATTCAAGTTAAACCCCCCTGTATCATCATCATTCCCTTCCACTTTAAATTATAGTTTTCTGCTTGTGCTATGTATAACTGAGAACTGTGTTGCTCTAAAGTACTCCCTCAAATTGGGTAACCAAATCCACCTTGTTCTATTGGAAGAATCATCTTATCCCACTTGACCCTTGCTGTCTTCCCTTCCCAGATAAAATACTTTAATTCTTTTTTAATTGCTATCCACAGCTTCTCCTCTATTTGATAAAAATATGCCGGACCTGTGTATAAAACTAAGGGGACTAAAAACGTTTTAATTGCTTGTATCTTAGTATCCATATCCATATAACAAAGCTTCCAGTTTCTCAATTTTTGTATTATCTTCTGTTTAGTCTCTTCCCACATATAATTAGCTGCCACAACAGAGTCATTTCTAATCCATATTCCTAAATACTTCATTTTTTCATGTCCCCATAAATATGGATATTGGACCAATTTATGTGTGAGTATATAATTTACCGCTATTGCCTTTGTTTTAGCTTCACTAATCTTGTATCCCGAGAATATCTGAAACTGTCTTAAAATGTTCCATGCACTGTAATGTTCCTTACTGGTTTTGTCATGTATAAAATAATATCATTTGTAAATAGAGCCAGCTTTTCCTGACTGCTATACTAATTATATCCTTGAATTTCTGAGTCCCTTATTTTCTTTGCCACTGGTTCTAAATATAATGCAAACAACAAAGGGGGAAGCGGACAACCCTGCCTGATTCCTCTACTCAAGCAGAAGTTATCAGAGAGGACACCACCCACTTTCATTTTCACCTTTGATTCCTCATGTATACTCTTAATCAGCCTTATAATTGTATCAGGGAAAGCAAATGCTTCTATTGCCCTGCTCATGAAGTCCCAGTCTGTTCTGTCAAATGTTTTCTCTGCATCAAGAGCCACCAATAACAGTAGTATTTTCTTACATTATGCTTCCCCCTTGATCATCATTGTTCTGTTAATATTGTCAAACGTTTGCCTCCCCTTTACAAAACCACACTGATCCATATCTATCAATTTTGTTAACACTTTTGCCATTCTTTTAGTCATTATAGACATAAACACTTTATAATCATGGTTTAATATTGAAATGGGCCTGCATGAAGTTGGTTCCAATGGATCTCTACCCTCTTTAGGTATTACCATTACCACCACCTTCTTCCAGGATCCTGGTACTTCTCCTCCTCTTAAAATACTATTAAACAAAACCTTCCAGATCTTTGTCAGTTTTTTCTGTCCTAGCTTCCAAACTTCCACAGGAATACCTTCTATTCCTGGAGAGTTTCCAGTAGATTGGTTATACATAGCCATTTTTATTTCATCTCTTCCTGTCCAAACTGTTAGTAATTGAGCCTCACCTACCTCTAACCTTGGCATATTTAATTTTTCAATAAACATTTCCATTTTTACCTCTTCCTGATTTCCATATGTCTCTGCTTTATACAAATGTTCATAAAATTTCCAAAATATTTCTAATACGTCCATAGGATCTCTTGTTATCTTCCTTGTTATAGCCTCCCTAAGCTTGGTGACAGCCCTTTCCAGTTTCTGTTGCCTGAGTCATTGTGCTAAAAGTTTTTGTGCTCTAGAATTATTATCAAAAAAACAGTTGCTTGACAGCAATCTTTGTAAACTCATGCATATTGCCGAGATAGTTCCTTATTTTTTGTTTAGCATTCTGCAGTTGCTCCTTTTCTTGTTCTGAGAGATTGTCCCTATTTTGCAATACTTTAACATTTGTCAGCCCTCTAAATAATTCTTGCTATTTCTTAACCATAACTCCCTTTCCTTTATTTCCACCCTAGTTTTAAACTCCACTGTAATCCCACTCCCTAGCTACATTTTCAGAAAAAAAATTCTATCTTTTCTAGTAGCTCCTGAATTAATTCCAAAACCCATTTCTTAAATTTCTCTCTTTTCAATCGATAGGTGGGAAAGCATTAGTGTCTCATTTTTATTTCATTACCTTGCATTTTTATTTTAGTTATTATTGGCGCATAATCTGAAATAGTTATTGGGTGTGTTTCAGGACCTTCAATTAAATGCACATGTTCCTGTGAGATATAAATTCTATTTAGCCTAGCCCAGTTTTTGTATCTTGGAGAATAATATGTAAATTTACTACGAACTCCTAGCACTGAATTCACATCTTCCATGCCAAACATTTTTATAAATTTCTTCAAAAATCTACCCTCCTTTGTTAGATTTTCCTTTCTAGGCCCCAGACACATCTTCGCTGTTGCAAACCAAATTCCAGTCTCACCTATAAGTAATATTCCTTGCTGAAAGCTGATTATTTCTCCCGGAATTTTCTTAAGCTCCATATAGCAGTTTTAGGTGGAATGTAAATGCATGCAAGTGTAAACCTTCTCCCTTGCCAGTAGCCCCTTAGTACTATATATCTTCCATTGTTATCTTTTTTTCCTCTTCTATCACTGTTGGAGCACCTCTTGCAATTAATATAAGTACTCCTCTTTTCCTTTGCCCCAAATATTCCGCTGAATAACCACCCAGAAAACTTTTCTTTATCAAATTCACATGTTCACTGCTTTCCAGGTGTGTCTCCTATAGCATAGCTATTTGCACTCTACATTTTTTTAATATAGTTCACAACTCTTTCTTTTTTATATTTATCTGTAAGACCATTCGGATTGAAAGACATTACAGAAAGCATAATTTTCTTATATAGTTATTATTACCATCTTTTATGTATAACTGCTTTTTTGTTAAATGTCTAATTCCAACTTTGATATTACATGCATACACTGTTCATCTGGTTGGTCTTTTATACAGTTGTTTCTTGTCATATCTATTTGAGCCTGTGCCACATCTTACTTAACTTTTTGTTTTTTTTCAGAGCCCTCAAACAGAAAAAACAACCCCGCCCCTAAACCCCCCTAAAACCTATTAACTTAATAATAACACACAAAACTATGTACAACTTCAAATATTGAAGTTTTTGCTTCCTAATAAGAACAAAAGTTCTAAATTGAAAGACACACAGTCTAGTTGTCAAACAGATGCCCTATGCAGACCGTCTCAAAAAACTCCAGCTTTACCCCGTTGCATATCGCCTACTCAGAGGCGATCTCTGCCTAACATACAAAGCTATGTCAAACCCAGAGCTGTTGGACATGCTCCACTTAAAGGAATCCAATCCCACCGAGCTACATGCTCTAGGGACCTAAACATTGTCACCACAATAAACAGAACATGCTGGAGGGATAGATTCCTGTCCCAGAGACTTCCCATAATCTGGAACAAACTACCTATCTATACCAAACAAAGCTCCTCATTAGCACTCTTCAAGAAAAATCTTGATGATTGGAAGGGAAATAAGAAATTCATCCCAGGTTCACCTTTGTGGCTTTGCTTGACAGGGGCACAGGAAAATAATTTTCTTGGGTGGCGAAAGCCAGGGTACTTTTTTGGCTAGGCTTGTATAGGCCTAGGGCCGATAGCCTAGTACCTACGTATGAACCAAACTAACTTGATCATAAAATTCAACCAGCTTGGTGAGTGGTGACCTACCCATTGTAAAACCATGTTGTTACATCAACAGAATTTGTACTGCTTGCTGAATCTTTAATAAGTGGATTAGTCATCTTTCAAAACATTTAACCAACACAGATGTTAGACTTACTGATCTATAATTTTGAACATGTTATTTTTCTTTTTAAAAACTGGTGTGAAAGATGACTTTTTCCAACTTTTGGGACGATGCTTTTGGATAAGAGAGCTTTAAATGTTTGGTATAATACGGGTACTAGAATATTCTGAATGTTGAATAATAATGCTGTAGAAATATTATCAGGACCCATGGCTCTTTTCTTTCCAACTTTCATTAAGGATTTTTTATGATAGACTTGGTAATTCTTAGAGATAGATCCAAAGTACATTTTAGTATCAAAAGTTGGAGAAAGTAGTTATACTTTATGGACATATGTACTTGCAGAATAGTTAATGCTTTTGCAGTCATTAGGTTTTGTCAATGTTCTAGATTTTTTGATAAAATTAATGGTTTGAAATTTAGACCGGTAGCAGAGTTTACTTGTAATGCTGTAGGTATTATTTATGCACTTAAGTGTCCCTGCAGTCTTTTCTATATAGGTGAGAGTAAGAAGTCATTTAAGGTTAGATTGCAGGATCACATTTGTGATATTAAAAATAATAAGATAGAAAGTCCTATTGCTTCCCATTTTAATTCTGTACATGGGGGAGCTTATTCAGAATTGAGAGGTTGCATTCTTGAACAAATTAAAGCAACAAATGTAACTTGTTTAAAGAATAAGTTACTATTCAAAGAAGCAGTTTTTATTTTAAAGTATAACACTTTAACACCTAGTGGACTAAATCAGGAATGCAATTGGAAATGCTTATTGTAAATAATTAATTGTATTAGATTGTTTAATTGTTTTATTTGTTTAATTGTTTTTTCTAATTGATGCACCTTTATAAGAGGTGTTCTTCTTTACTATTGTTATCTCCTGGAAGGCTTTATGCTGAGGTGCTAGAGAGGTTTTGTGCTTTTATTAAAGGATACATTACTGGCCTTTGTCGTTTGAACATTTTTCTGTTTTGCATTTGGCGGTTTTGGTTTGTCAGTATTCTACCCTCATATGTTTTGGAATAATTTGTTTGATTATTAGTAGAAGTGGAATGAATAAATGCATAATATTTAATGTTATTGTCATTTGCTATATTTGTCTCAAATGTAATCTTTTCTAGTCAGAGATTAAGTTTAAATCCTTTACATATCTTACTAAATTTTGTTTTCATTGAGAGTTCTAAATTTCTCGCGTCTTTAAAAAAAAACTTTTTTTTTTTCTTTTTGTATAACCTAGTTGGTTTTGAGTTCCACTATAAAGGTAGTCTGATTTTTTATTACATGTATGTGCAGTTATTGCTTTGTCTAGCAAGTTTAGCAGATGTTTTTCTAATTCTGTTATATGCCCTCTCTTGGTTATTCTGTAATTCTTCTGACAATTTAATACAATTCCAGCTGTCAGCAAGAGATGCATAATCCAGTAGTCTGTAGTCAAACCTCTTCTTTGAAAAATTTGCTACAGAATAGTCAGAAAATTTAAAATATAAGGAACAGTGGTTAGAATTAATCAAAAGGGGACTGATACAATTAAAAAATTATTAACAGAGTAGTGACAAATATCAAGGATGATATTGTCATTAGCTCCTTTAATTGTGTCAGGTTGTTGGATAAAATAACATTGATACATTTCTGTTCAAAATGTAATGTAGATGTATGGCTGTCCCAATTTATTTTGGAGTAATTCATATCTCCAAACAAAATAATTCTGTTGTGGTTTAAATTGTTTTCTAAGATCAAAAGGTATTCAAAATAAGATACAAAATCAGTGGAATGTTTTCTGTAAGTTAGATTTACCCTGATTGTGTCTGATTTCAACAGTTTCTTCACACTAGAGTTTCAATTGAGATGTTAACACAGATTAGTTCTGACTTTATAGATTTTTATTTGGCCTCAGACATTTATGTTTTGTGTAGCCTGGAAAAAGTTAGTTGAGTCTGAAACTTCTGCAGTAGCTATGTTTAAATTGTCTATCCCTATACTATCCAGTTGAAAGCCTTTACAATGTGACTTGATCTATAGTTTTAAGTGGATTTTGTTTCTGTAGTGTATCTTTTTCCTAAAAAAGCATTAACAACCTTCTTAATTTTTTTTTACTGACAAAGTGTGCACCATAATAACTAAGATGAAGTCCATTCTGTGAAAGCAGCATGTGGTCCCCAAGAAAATATCCCCAGAAGGTGGTTAATGTTATGTTACATGTTGAATATAGTTCTCTTAACCAAGACTTAAAAAGGGAGCTCTTGTAAAAGAATAATCTTTCCAACTGCATGATGATATTTCACTTAAAAACTTCAATTTTGAATCTACCAGCTCAATTATTTGTAACACACATTTTTCATGTAGTTCTGGGGATCTTCTTTTAGATCATTCATATCAATGTGACTGTTAATGTGATTGTAGTTGTATTTCCATTTAAATAGTAAGAACTAGTTCTAAAATAATGTCCACTCAGATATCAAAACATTATAAAATATAAATGTTCAGATGTGCAATAACGTATTGTGACTCTTATTCCAAAGCCCTCCCTGAATGACCTCACTACGTCTATACATAGACATCTGTTTCTTGTTTTCTACTTCCTTATATATTTTTTTTAATTTTTAGCCCAATTCCCAACTATCTTTCTCTGTCCCATACTACTTTTCACTATATACATTTATAATCACATCCTATCTACTCCACATTGTATCATTTTCTTTTCCCAAATAAACCCTCATGTTTCTTATTTTGGCTACATTATTATACCCTAGCCTTTAATACCCCCTCTATTCCTTACATTCCAGAGAAGATACTAGGACAACCTACCACTCTTCTTTTATTGAAAATACTCCTCTCCTTACCTGTCCTCTTCCACCTTTAGTAATCCACCATCACTGAATCTCCTACTGTCCTGCAACTTCTTGTTTCCTTCTTCATTGCTACTTTCCCAATGCCTGACATCTGTAGAATACATATTCCTCTACTTAATTATGCTACTCTTCAGCTTATCCTCTATTCTTCTCCTCCTACTGTACCATCTATCATCCTACCATGACTCAATACTATATCACAATATCTCTCCAACTCTGTTCCAACCACCTATCTATACTTCCTCTTTACACTCTCCCACATTGCACCTCACCTTTATTCCAAATAAAGGCTAATTAATTGCACTTCAACTCAAAACAAAACAAAATTATATGCAAGAATCCTCTCCAAAGAACAAGTATGGATTATTCCCCAATATACTTAAATCCTTCTAGGAGGAGGTATTCACCCTAATCTTGGCCCTACCTATCACAATGAAGACAAAGATAATTCTATTCTGCATACTTCTGTTACCCAACAACAGACAATCCCCAACCCTGGTGATTTAACTTTTGCTGCAATAAATGTTAGAAGTATAAGAAATAAAACTGCTGAACTACATGCCTGAATTACCCAACATAAGCCTGATGTTCTCGCCGTGACTGAAATTTGGCTTAAACCCAGTATAAATGAGCTGAAAGTATACCGCCTAGCTATAATATCATCTGTAATGACTGTATATGGAGATAAGGTGGTGGTAGTGCTTTAATATTTCCCAATACTTACCACATTTCCCCCTACAGGAAACCAACACTAAAATTACGTTCAGCAGAGCTTCTTATTCCTTTCCTCAAAATAAACAATTATAAACAAATATGCATTACTGCCTTTTATATCTCTCCTGACAACAATACAGCTATATGGGAAGATATCCTACATTGGATATCCTTAACATTTCCACAAAAAATACTACTAGGTGATGTGAATGTCAATTGGTTGGACATAAACTCTAACTCCCCTACATCTAGCATGAGCAACATATACTTAGTACTATTAAAAAAACACATTTCAAACTAGGTAAACTCTATAGACACAGTTTATGGACAGTCCTACCAAAAAAAAAACACTTGCCAATACCTTCCTGCTCCCTTACCTCTTGTATGATGCCCCCTTTCAAACCAACCCCCATACATCCCTAAAGAACAAACTTCAATCTTGCTATTATAAAATAGCCAAATTTGCAACTAGCACACCTTATCACACACACTACTGTCATGTCCTCAATGAACCAAACTGGCTAGAATTCCCCATTACCTTAACTTTGTACAGCTATTGCTTGCTCACAAATTAATTTACAAACCAGACTTCTGCCCTGCCTTAAAAACCTATCCTACAGCTATCCATTCCACAGATAAACAGCTTTTAAATGTATACAAACCTAACAAAAGAGCTGGTCACAGCCTCTGCTCCCATGCAATTGCAAGTCTATGGAATGCCATACCTCAAATGTCAGTGCTTTAGATTCCTTTAAGACTTACAAAATTACACTAAAAATTCACTTTCTTAACTCTCACATATGCCCTTGTTCTGTAACTTAAGTCTACCATACTTAATCCATCTCCTGACTTCCTCTTACCATTCCATAGTTTATCTCATCATCAACTATTCTCCCTATCCCATCACCTGGAATTTTGTATTTCTCTTTCTTTCTAATCCCTGCTCTCTATTTCTCCTGAACTACTTCAAATACAACTTCTTATCTTATTCTACTATTTCTGCTTCTTTAAAAAATCTCTCACTACATTTTTCTCCTATACCCCTCAGAATATTTACCACCTTAACCTGCCTGACATTTCTCACTATAATACCCTCCTATATCTCTTTCAGTACCTATCCACATTTACCTTCTTACTTCTGCTTCATCTCCTTCAAAAGCTCCTTACTTCTACTATTATCTGTATACAATCAGTTTCTCCTCCGTGTTTTACTTTCATCATTACTTATCTTCTATCCTTAAACTCTCAGAGTAAAACAGAACTAATTCTGCTCTGCTAGTAATGTTCATCTCAAAACTAGAATTTTAGATTGAACTTCTATAATTTGCTGTAATTGTCTGTCTTCATGACAAACTGTTTTCTGTCTATAGATATATGTAAGCTTATGTTAACTGTAAAAACTACTAATGTTTGAATTTATATTAGAACCTATGTAATATTTAACTATAACTGTTAAATCCTTTATGTCTGTATTATTTCTGGAGCTTCTCTTCCCAGACCTCCAATGAAAATATGTTTCTGACCCAGTTGGACTTTCCCGGTCACCAAATGTCAATAAATAAATGAACTTATATGGTTTCAAACAACTAATTAATAGCCCCACGCATTAAAACAAGACATCCAATTCTCTATTAGACTGGATCCTAGTATCAGAGCCTAGGAAATACTCCACCACAGATACAGTGTCAGACCCTCTCCGTGATCATTTCTCAGTCTATATGAATAGACATCTCACACATCCAATTAAACAGCATATTTATAAAACAACACATAACCTTTCCAAGATTAATCTGCAAATAGTCATTACCACACTATCATCCATTAACTGGAAGTTCCTAAAATCCTTCCCCTAGATGATGCTGTAAATAAATTCAATACAAATGTTCTTGTCTTTCGGCTTTTCCTGGTTAGGGGTCGCCACAGCGGAACTCCGGTCCGCTAATGATTGGCAGTAGATTTTTACATGCTGGCTTGCCAGGCCTAATGCACAACCTTCAATGAAGGAATGCCCATTCATGCATGTCAACACACAGAAGACGCTCTAACTGAGAATCGAACGGGCAACGTCTAACTGAGGCGACAATGTTACCGCAGCACCACCACCGCAGTGTTCAATACAAATTTTCTAAATATCCTAAATACCCTTGCACCTTCTAGAAGGAAGAGACTGAAAACAAATAATGCAATTTGGCTGTCCAAAAAGTGTAGGATGCTAATGCAGGATAAGGAAAAACTGGAAAGATTGTCAAAAATATAAAACACCTCAATATTTTGAAAACTTCAGAATGCTTCACAATCGTACTAAAAAGCAAATAACTGAAGACAAAAAACAATACTAAATAACTTTTAAAATAATACTAAACACAGCCCTAAAAATGTGGGACAGCCATTAAAAAATCTTACATCTCAGCTGAAAATTCAACCCAAACCCCTCTCTTGATAACTCACCACTTGAAACTGCAAAACAGTTCCACTCTTATTTTATAAATAGTATGGACTATCTAACCAAACATTCATCAACATCTAATCCCTTCCCTTCCCAACAGCCACATATCACCACATCCACTTTCTCCTTCAATCCTGTGCCCAGATTCAATATAAAACTACTCTTAAACAAACTTAAACCATACTGTTCTTCAGCTAATGAACTTCCAAGTGCGTACCTAAACATAGCAGCCAATAGCATTGCTTATCCTGTCTCAGTCCTTATAAAGAAGTCAGTCCAGGAATCCCACATTCCCTCTCTCTGGAAAAACTTACACATTATCCCTCTGCACAAAGGAAGAACTTCAACAGACATGAATAACTTTATACCTATAGAGATCTTATCTCCTCTTGCCAAAATACTTGAAAATGTATTCAAATACAATTGCTAGACTATCTCTTGCAGGAAGAACTCCTGTCTCCTACACAACATGGCTTCCATCCTTCCCATAGTAGTAGCATTGCCTTTCTAGTCTATATAGATACTGTCAATAAAGCTAGAGATAATGACAAACTATTCCCTTGCTTATTTCACGAGTTGTCTAAAGCCTTCAGCGCAGTTTGTGAGAGCAAACTACTACTTCAAATGTCTTCACTAGGTATCTGTCATCCCACACTTCTGGGGTTCAAAAGCTACTTGTCCGACAAGTATCAGTCAGTATAATGGCACTCTTCCTACCTCCCAGTCACCATAGGTGTACCACAAGGCTCTATCCTTGGTCCTCTCCTCTTTACCATTTTCATCAACATTCTCTATACATCCACAAAACAGGCCAACCTAATACAATATGCAGATGATTCCACTTTCATATGCACATCTAACAATGTGGTACACCTCCAAAAATTACTCAGGAATCTTTAGCAGCCACTGAAACATGACTTTGTAACTTACAAATCATGCTTAACCCGAAAAAAGGCCAAACTAATTTTTTACTTAAATCCCTCTCTCATGAAAAATTAAATTTAAAGTCATTTCTCTCTTGATAGTACAACCATTGAGGTCACTTATCATAGCAAACTGTTAAGGGTGATAGTATATGATAATCTTATATTTGACCTGCATATACAAAATCATCAAAACTAGAGCTGCTTTACAGAGCCAAAATCTTTTTCACCAATGCAACTAAAACTACACTTGCCACTACTTATCTTCTTCCCACTATTCTTTATGGCGCTCTATCACACTAACCTCCAGCTTTACAAAAATTGAAACTTGAACAATGCTATAACAAAGTGCTAAATTTGCAGCCCGTACCCCTTTCAGTACCCACCACTGTATAGCACTGAAAAGCCTAAATTGGTTAGAACTGCCACATCAACTAACATATACACAACTTCTTACCACCTATAAAAGTATCCAGCATACATCTGCCTGTCCAGCACTAAAAAACATTCACCAGAACTATGTTCCCAGTCAGTCATTGCGATCCAGTGACCAAAAACTCCTGTCTGTCTATAAACCTAATAAACCTACTGGGCAGTGTCTATACTAGTACAAGATTGCTAAGGCCTGTAACACCTTGTATCCATCAGGTCAATACCCACACTCCCATCTTTCAAAACCACTCTGAAAGACTTCCTAGCTAAAATTTGGCTCTGTTCTTGCTGGAAACCAGGATAACCTATATATCTAAATGTGAAAAAGTACCATTTCATTTCTTATACCTCCTTACTCTCCCGTCTTCTCTTACTTACTGCTATCTAATTTACTTTCTATCGAAATATACCATAATCATGTTTTCCCTCACTTCATATTGCAATTCTTATTTGTATTACACTAACTTACTTTTAATTTCTTTACAAACTATCTAAAATTTATCTAAATATTAAATGATTGTCATATACCTTGTATTGACTCTTAACCAATTTTTTTTATTATGGCTAATTTGTTATAATTATTTAAACTGCAGATGTTTTTGTTTTATTTTTGAAGATTGTAAAACTATTGTTCTTAAAATGTTTTGTAATAATTTGGAGTATTTCTCCCTGGGCCTCCACTGAAAATAGGCTTCTACCCAGTTGGACTTTTCCAGTAATCAAATGTCAATAAATAAACAAGTTTGTCAGTATAAATATAGTAAATGAGACTGTAAATTAAATGCCTGCATAACATTAAAATAGTCCCCATTTCTAATCTTACCATCCTCCCATAATCATGTAATTACATTAGACTTGCAAAAGGCATCTGTGTCATTGTGAGTGTCCTATTCCCATTCACTCATCAGAGCCTCCTTTTACCTTCCCTGCAAGCTTCTAATTGGATAGAATACCTGTCCATCTGCCAGAATCCCTAAGTGCACCAAGAGGTGTGTTCCCCCATGTTCTCAGAAAAACAAACAAGAGTAGACAAAGAAAAAAACACATTACAGCCATTAAATCTTTAAAGGAAGTGAAGACAGAACTAAAATAAAGGAAAGACTTGTAGTTTCAGGTCACAACACCGAATCCTGGTGTTAGCTTGTTAGAGCTGAATTTTAACTTCTTTGTAATCTTATGATTGGACAGAACACTTCTCTGTCTGCTAGAATCTGTACGTATAGGTGGAAGTGTGTTCCCTGTGTCTTGGGGAAACTCGGGGGAGAGCATACAAAAAAATCAAACACCAGCCCAAAATCCTCCTAAAAATAAAGAAAAGCTTGCAGTTTTGGGTTGCAATACAGAATGCTGAAAACTGTTGTAACTGTTTAAAAAAAACAAGCAGAATTTAAAATTGTAACAGTGAAATGTCCTGATTTGCTGTTTTTTTTTGTTTGTTAGTAAAAATTAAACTTTAATTTTTAAGGTATCAGATTTGCATTTTGGATGGCACCAGCCCATACAGCTTTTGTCAACAACAGATCTGAACTAGACAAGAATTCCATGCTGCAACACAGTTTATACAGAATGTATTTATAAATGCTCACTTGTAGGGGTTATACATTCCTCCAAGTGAGTGTTCTCAACATCTTACCTATTTAAACTCCTCCAGCTGCCCATAAGTTGTATTGTTTTTCCCAGACTGTAACACCCTCTACACTGATTTGCATTTCCTTTGGTTTCCCATCGGTAATACACAGCAGCCTTATATTTCTTATTCCTCACTCTCTCTTCTCTTCTACTTAAGAAATGTTTCTTCCACAGGATTGTTTTTATGCACGCATGCACACACACACACACACACACACACACACACACACACACACACACACACACACACACACAAGCCATATGTACATTGTTCTCGGGAGAAAATATTGATCTCAAACTGTTTCAATCTTTTTTTTACCAAAGCTGTGTCAGTCTTGAGCCACTGTGTGAACCTGTTTATGCAGAAATTGGATACATGAACCTAAATGAGGGCGTAGGCAAAGGCCAAAGTCAGAAACACATGCTTCATTGGGATTACATCTGTGATATTGATGCTACACTAGTCGATGACCACTTCATTATAACATACCCCATCAGACAACCAAGTCTTCAATTAATATGCTCATCCAAAGACATATCCTGATGCAAATACACACCCTTGCATGTAATACTTTTACACAACCTAAAACATGGTAAGCATATATCACACACACTTCTGACATGGGAGATAAGCCTCCCAGTGGGGTGCAGAGCCCCTCCACCTCCAAATCTCATGTGATGACCCACCACTGAACCAGTAATCGAGCCTCAATCCTCACCACTGGCAACAATGGGAGACATACACTGGGAGGATAACAGGTGCACATACAGTATTTCCAGATGCAGCTCTCTGCATCAAGTGGTATTTCCCTTAAGAGCACACAGAGATCACAGTCAGTCTGGGGCTGGTTTCGTCAGATCCCCAGTAAGACTCCCTACTGGCACAGCTATAGAGTTGAGATATCAGCTGACTGGCCAAGCCAAGACCTCCAGCACCCTCTCTGTCCAACCAGTGCTTTGTGTCCCTGCCCAAGTAGTTGACACACACACTCTTTGAGGACTGATATACACTCACGCACACACACACACACACACACACACACACACACACACACACACACACACACACACACCTGGGAAAGGCTGGCACAGGTTTACTAGCTATGCCCCCTTTTGCCTAGACATTAAGGTAGTTATGACTGCCACCAGCCAACTCCTTATTAGCTACTTTAAGGCCCTTAACAAAAGATGTCCAATCTTACTGTGTAATAGTAATATTAATACAAATGGTAGTTTGACCAAGAACAAGGCTATTAGGAGTGGCCCACAGTGTCACCAAATAAATATGCAAATACTCCCAAAACTTAAATATCTCTAGACAGATCAGCCACAATGAAAGGCTTAACTATATTTAATAATAAATAATAAAAGAACAAGAAAATGCTCAAAATAAAATCACAGTGACATCAGAGGTCAAAATCACAGGAAATATTTAAAACAACATTGCAGGACAGTCTCAAATAAATAAATAAAAATATATGAACTAAGCTTTGCTATATTCCTGACTATATCTACAATAGTTACTATACCCTAGAAACTTACTTACAGAGCAAGGTAGATGTGTGGTGAATGGGTCTTCTTATTGGCAGATCCAAGACAGAATACAGAATGCTATGTCTCATTCAGAGACCTCTCAAATTAATGTCTCGGATATTACTGCTGGGATACCTTGCAGAATTACATAATTTCTTGTCATCTGACTTCATCCCAGGTGAAACCTCCACTGCTGAAAGTTAGCAGTATTTAGCATCTACCTGTGAAAATACATAGACCTCAGATCTTTGGCAGATGCTGGAAGTCATACAACAACTGCATTCTTTCTCATTTCAAGACTAGTAATTATTTCACCCTAACCTAGAGACAATACAGAAAGCTCCCTAGTTTTAGACATTGTGTCTCCTTGCTGCACTGAAGCTGAAAGATACCATATTTTTATGGCCTAGCCATAAAGTAATTTAATTTTAGTTTTTCTAAAATTCACTACACTAAGGTTAACCTCCTGTATCCCAGTTTCCACTTTTAAAATATATGCATTTAAACAGTTGCAATAGTGCATGTACATTTCTGTTCCTTTCCAGAAGGGCACACTGTGGTTACATTTTAAGCACTCTGCAAAATCCTTTTCTACAGATACATCTGCACCGGTTTGATATACACGACATATAATCCTAATACAGTTGTAACACAAGCAACTTATATACATCATGTTGATATTCAGAAATGGCATAACTATTTACAAAAATCCAGCTAGCTGGGCTGGCAGTATCTCCCTTTGTCACACCTCATATTACCAGCTTTGAGACTGCACTTACTTTGAGGTAATTGCCACTTGGGGCACACTGTTGCATAAATACCTATCTTGCATGATACCCAACTCTCAAAACCTTTCTCCGAGTCACGTACAATTAACATACAGTTTCATCCTAGCCTTCTTGCAGTCACTCACTCCAACACACAAAACCCAAATACAGCTACCATACCTTTCTTCCAGACATTCACTTCAACATATAAAACTCAAACTCTGTCATACTTCATATCACACTCACATTACAACTCATATGTGTGTGTGTGTGTCTTTGTGTCTGTATATATGTGTGTGTGTGTGTATATATATATATATATATATATATATATATACACACACACACACACACACACACACACACACACACACACACACACACACACACACACTAATTTTCAACTACTGAGTCCAGCACACAAAAGCCACATATCATATACTTTCAACCACAAACTTCAACCCCTACTTGTACTAACACCTTTACATGTATTTGTCCTCTCAGTTCAACATACAAAAGGCACACAACACACATTTTGGCTACTCCCTCAACAATACTACTGTACCCACACATACCACATCATTTTGACAACTCACACCAACCAACAACCCTTATGCACAACATACATTTAACCATTCACTCCTTTTCTGTTACCCCAACTTCCCTCTGTTTTTCTAATTAATATATCCGCTAAGTTTCGGCTGGAGTGCGGGGAGTGCCTTCTGTGTGGAGTCTGCATGTCCTCCCCGCGGTTGGGTGGGCGTTCAAAAGACATGCGTAAATGGGCGTGCCTTCGCTGAAGGTTGAATGTCGAGCTGGCGCCTTGGCGTTCATGAAAATCTACTGCCAATCATTAACGGACCGGAGTTCTGCTGTGGCAACCCCTAACTGGGAAAAGCCGAAAGACAACAACAACAATATATCTGCTAAGTTTCATACTTCAACAAAAGCAAGTGGTTTTGTCATTAAATATGTCATTATAAATCGTCAGACAAAGCCACATATCAAAAATCTAGAATCTTTCTAAAATTATGTAACCCAGATTCTGAAAATCAAACCTATCTTTTAAATCTAAAATAAAATAATTGTAAAGATTTTGTTTTTTGTTGAGAAAAGAATGTTGAAACCACTGACACACACACAGCTGTGCAGCTGTTAGCTTTGCTGTCTCAGCCTCACAGTGCATGGTTCTCTAATTCAGATGTTCATCATTCCAACTAACTCAAAGGCATTTTGGGTTATCTGCCGAGGTAACACTCTACTGGCTAGTTTTAAAAATCTCAGATTCCCCTCCTTCTCTCTTTCTGTAATAGCTGATTGGCTAAGCATATCCTTAGAGGGAAACCTTCAGCTGTCACAGGAAGCAAAATATTCAGTCATTGTCTGCCATCTGAGGAAGAAAGTTCTCTGACTTTTCATGGGATTTAGTGCTGCTCTTTCTGATTTACTTCACTGATAATCCCTGTTTGGGGGGTTACCAGTGAATCTTCATTTTATTAATAGATTTATTGTTCCCTTTATTTTTATTTATATTTCAAAAACATATCTTTTTCTTCTTTCAGCTTTTCCTGGTTAGGGGTTGCCACATATAAAAGTCTTTTGGCTTTTCCCGGTTAGGGATCACCACAGCGGAACGCCGGTCCTCTAATGATTGGCACTGGATTTTTATGGTGCCGAGTTGCCAGCCCGATACCTAACCTTCAAAGAAGGCACACCCCTTAATGCATGCACCTACCTGCATGTTTTTAATGTCACTCGACCACGTGGAGGACATGCATACTCCACACAGAAGGCGCTCCAGCCGAGAATCGATATTTATTTTAATATTTTATTTTATTTCTGTCAGTGTTAACAGTAATTCCTGCGGGAATTTCTGCTTGAAGTAGTTTTATTTGGCTTCTCTCTTTGATCAATGTTTGTTTTTACTGTTTCTGAGGAAACTTTTATTATTTCTCTAAGAAGTGCAGTGTGCATGTGTGCTGTTGGATACTACTGGCTGTCTCATGTAGTCAGAACCACAAACTAATTCCGCCTGTACTGGTGTTATTCTGCTTTATTTTCATCTTTTGACAGGAAAATATTGTAGATTTTTTCATCATTTGTATATTATTTATTGTAATGTATGGCTCTCTGTTCTGTGTGTTTATAACATTGGATCATGATTTTTCAGCAAATGAAGTTATTTGAATGTACTTTGGATATTTTGCTCTGACAAGAAAATGTAGTTTAAATTGCATTTAAACATGATTTTGTGGCAGTTTAATATGGTTAAAGTGTGTGGAGATAAGTTTTAATACACTGATCTGGCACATTGTTTTGGTATTTGGACTTTTTGTACTGGAAATTCTTTAACATCTGTAAGTTGTAAAAGAATTCTGAACACATTTCAAACAGTTTTTTTTTTTTTTGTGATAATAGCACAGTTTGGCAGGGTTTGTGTGGGGACATCCTTATTACTAGAAACTAAGTGCTTATTGTGATACATTATCCAATTCTGTCAGTTTATTATTCTGACTGGTGTTCTCCTCCTTGACTTGATGGATCCTTACTATGGTTGTTGTTGTGTCTTTTGGCTTTTCCCAGTTAGGGGTCGCCACAGCGGAACTCCGGTCCACTAATGATTGGCAGTAGATTTTTATGTGCCGAGTTGCCGGCCCTGACGCACAACCTTCAATGAAGGTACGCCCATTCACGCATGTCTCCACACAGCAGACGCTCTAGCTGAGAATCGAACAGGACAACGTCTTACTGTGAGGCGATAACGGATCCTTACAATGGTACCCCCACCAAATGCAGTTGCACCTAAAAAAAAAAAAATAAGAATATGCCTCAGCCTATGGTTAGTGATTCTGTCAGGGCCACTGTTTGGCCTACAGACCACTTACCTTTTGCCCCACCTCCCCCTAGTGTAGCTTTGCTAGCCACTGTGGAACAAGGTTTAGACATATTCTCCTGGGCTATTCCTGTACCTGGCACAGATATGGGAGAACCACACCCTTTAGGTACAGGAGTAGTCCTGGGTAAGATGCCCCTTGCCAGACATAATATTCTGTCTACAGATATTCTATCTAGTAGTGAAGTTCACAAGAGAAAGAAACAGAAACTTCATCTGCAGACAACTAATTCTGGTGGTTGTTTTCCCATACATGGTTCTAGTGCTAGTTTGGCTAGAGACCTTTCTTTTTTTCAAAGAATGATGTGGAATCTGATGATAACAATGGTGATTTCTTAGTCAACACTGAGTCCAGATGCTTTGATTTTTTAGAGGGTGAACCTGAGCTTAAGTCCAAACTAATGTTCACTTTTCCTCAGAAGATTGCTAGATTTAGTGATATTTTTGCTTGGGTGCAGTCGGGAACTACCCCAGAGCTAGGCAGGATATGTGGCCTTATAGAGGACAAGATGCCCAGTTCTGCAGCTAACTCTCCATCTTACCAGCTTTGGAAGATGTTTACAAAGCAACCTGCAGGAAGCTGGTATCTATTTTTACAGTTCCTAAAAAGCTCAGAGAAAATATAGGGTGTAATCAAATATGCCAGTCTCTTTTTCTCATTTGACTGCTGACTCAACCTGTGGTCACCTCAGGTGCCTACTAGTATTAAAAGTCATTGGCCTCAAATAATACATCACCACCTGATAAAGAGGGAAAATGCTTAGATCTTCAGGGTAAAATGATGTCTCTCTGTAGTACTCTAGCCTTTAGAATGTTAAATTATCAAAGCTGCATGTGGAAATTTATTTTACAGTGTATTTACAGTTTGATTTTGCTGCATCCTTACCTGCAGAGGAAAAAGTCTTATATAAATGAAATTGTTTATGATTTGACTCAGATCTCAAAATATGCTTTGGGAGGTATGCTAGAATGTGCAGGTATAGTCTCAAAAATGTTGCTTCTTCTGTTGTAGTAAGTTGTTATGCTTGGGTATGTAATGAACCATTAGCACTTTCGTTTACTAAAATAAGCAAACTTCATCAGACAAATTAAAACTACAAACTTCACTATTAAATATACATTGAATTGCTTACATCACTCAAAAGATAACACCCTGCCAACAATTAAAGATACAATGTTCCCATGTGAAAAAACAGTAAACTGTAATACCCTTACATATAAAAAATACATATAAATGCATAAACTCTAAATACATATAAAAATGTGTATAAAAATATATATGTGTATTAAAGTGCAAGAAACCAAGCCCCACTATCTATTATGTGTTTTTAATTTTAGAATACACTTAATAGAAAGGCTATCATTAAGTCCAGGAGGGCCGTGTGCGTTTAGACTTAACTGCCAAGACAACTCTTTTTCATCCAGTCTTAATGAGCAAGGACCCCCTCTAATATCCTCACAAATTTGGTCAATAATACTGAACAAAAAAGAATGTGTAGGAAATAAACCAATGTGCCTAGCCAGAACATTATTCATATTTAATTTCGTAATATTATAAATGTGTTCATAAACTCTCTGCTTAAAACACCTCTCCGTCTTTCTGACGTAGAAGGCAGGGCAACATTGGCACAATGCCAAATAAACAACACCTCTAGATTCACAATTAAATTTTCCCTTAATCAAATAATGAACATTATGTACCACACTTTTATATATTTACAATAATGACATCTACCACACTTAAACATACCAGGGTGGTTTGGTATTTTTTTTTAAAGTGCTTTCTAAAATAGATTTCAAATTCCAACCTTTCATCCACCTTTGTATTAATGGATGTATCATCTTTAAGAAACACCCAGTTTTTATATAGGATGGTCCTCAATGAGTCTGCATCTATCGAATAGGTTGTAATAAATCCTATATTAAAAATATCATTATTTTGGGCATAATCCCTAGTTCCACCAACATTAGTTGAAAAAGAATTTGTGACATCCTGAAAAGCATGAGAAGAAATTGTAACCTCAGTTGGAACAGCAAAATGGGTGCTCCTAAACAATAAAGGTTTGAAAATACCAGCACTTCTTTTAATACTCACTTCTTCAGTCAATTGATTAATCAGCTGAAGCGGGATACCACTCTTAATAAACATACTTTTAAGTAAAACATACTCTGCAACAAATTCAGAGTCAAGGGAGACCATCTCGGCGGCCCTTACCAGCTGGCCTTTCACTGCGGCCTTTTTCCTGGTGATAGGGATGCAAGCTTGCAAAATGCAAGAAAGCATTTGAGTAAGTGAGTTTCCTAAAATTTTGGCTAGAAACTTGTTATTATTTACATCTTTGCTCAATTCCTTTTGAGTGATGTAAGCAATTCAATGTATATTTAATACTGAAGTTTGTAGTTTTAATTTGTCTGATGAAGTTTGCTTATTTTAGTAAACAAAAGCGCTAACCTTTCATTGTTTGGACTCGGAGTGTTTTTTCTGTCTTTTTTGTTTTATTAGTTTATTTATTCGGTTTAGTTTATGCTTGGGTATGTAATCAGAATTTCTCTGATGATTTAAAAGCCAGAATTTTGAATGCACCTTTAAGTTCTGAATTGGTGGTTAGGCCCTCTGTTGCACAGATTGTGAAAGAGTGGGATGATAGAGGCAAATTAACGTATAGGGTATCTAGGATGTTTCATGTACCAAAGTTCTCTCCAAACTAGGCATATTCCTTCACAGGGCAGAATAAACAAAAATCCCAGCCATACAAAAGGAAGTGTCATGAAGATACATTTTCAAAACCACTCCTCTGCAAAGCAATGACTACCCCCCCCCTCATACCCTTCCTTCTCTTCCTCCTTTTGCCAGGCTGTCCCTCGACACTGTATCCTGACCGCAAGTAGTCTCAGACAAATGGATTCTGAAAATCATTTGGAAAGGATACACTTGGTAGTGGATAGAAAATCCTCCCCTTTCAGAGGAATTCCCCCACACCCATCAGACGAGGCAGTGCTGTTTTCTTCAGTGCTCCATCACATGGTAGAAGTACAGACCATAGAACCAGTGTCTGTGATATACAAAGGCAAAGGATTTTACTCTAGAATCTTTTTGGTAGCAAAAAGCAGCACTCCCGGAGACACCTTTGAAAAAGTTCCAAAATTCAAAATGCTTACTTTGCCGTCAGTCCTAGCATTGTTTCCAGACCACTGTTTCATGATGACTCTAGATCTCAAGGATGCTTATCATCATATTCCTGTTGCTCCCAGTTTCAGAAAAGTTTTGAGATTTGCTGTGTCTGGCTTATATTATCAGTTTTGTACATCACTCTTTGGATTATCTACTGCACTACTGCAGCTCGTATGCTTACAAAGGGACTCAGGTCTACTCAGCCTGGGCTTTCCAAATATAACATAAACATGCTCTATACCTGCAAGTGCCCTATCATTGGTCAAATCAGACAACTGTAATATTGTATTCTCCATAAGGACCAAGTCTATTCCCACTATCTTTAAGGACATCTTTAAGGTTCACTGATAACCTAAGAAGCATGAACATTTCTCCACCTTAAGAAGATTCCATAGATCAGGAAGATGCATGTACCACTGACTACTATTTCCGCTTTACCTCTTGAATTGATGTGCATGTCTCAATATGCCATAAGTAGAATGCCAAATTTTAGAGGTGGCCCCTGTGGTGGAATTCGATTATTAAGAAATTCTACAACATCTTGGTTGGTCAGTGTGTGTGTGTGTGTGTGTGTGCAAGAAAGAGTGAAACACCCTAGTTAGAGTTAACAGGTGGAATTTATTTTCAAGCGCATTTTTAAGGAATCGTGAGCTTCAAGGGAAGAGAAGTTTACTGCTGCTCATGCTAAGTCTACTTAAAATGTACAACTGATTTGTTCAGCAAATGGTATCACTATTGTGGTATAGAATTTTACAGCAGCTTTAGTAGCACAGCAAGTAGGATACTTGCATCTTGATGCAGAGGGCTATAGTTCCTGCTCCCACAACATGCAGATTTGTATTTTAAGGGGATAGGGTGCTGCAGACCTGAGTATGTCCTCCTTTGGATGACATGCCTAGTAACTATGAACCTGTTTTTCAGCTTGCCACCCATTCCCTATTAGAATATAGCAGCTTACTATTTTTTAAATGTAACATATGCAATTTGTTCTTCAAGGGCAGAAGGCACTGAAGTTGTAGATGAAACACTGAAATATAAAGTTGTTTTCTAACAACAACCTCTTCATTAGTTTCAGATCTCTTTGATGTGGAATTATTCAGATGACTTTTACTTCTGCAGAAATTGTGCATATTGACTGATATTGGTGAATTGTAATGACAGATGTTTGAGTGGTCTTTTATGGTTGAAATGAAATTGGGCAGTTTGTCATTACTGGTTCATATGTTTTATTTTATTGCTTACTGGCAAAATGTTCAAAACTATAAATTTAAAATACATTCTATCAAGTGGTGCTGTATTATACAAGAGACATAATTCAATTATTATATATTAGAATTGATTCACCTTCCTAATTGTATTAAAGAACTTTTGCATGGTCCTAAAATGTGTGCAAGGAGCCAATGATTTGAAAACAGCCCAAAGGTAAACTTAACCTGCCAATGGCTACATGCATTTTCTTTGAATGTGGGTTTCAATGCTGTTTCAGTTAATGTGACTTTCAAAGGTAGAAACGTTTTAATGCCAAGTCTGTTTTCATTGTAAGACTATTACTTCATTTAGCAAATGTCTAGCAGTGTTTGTGCTATAAAATTTATAAATTAAATTGAAATATCTGTAATATCGTAGAAGTAAAGCATGAAACAGTATGCACATTGAGTTTTGAACAGTGTGTATGGCAACTGGGGAGAAATAGCCAAGTAATGGAACACTGAAATGACTGTGTGGGGGGGGGGGCTGCATGGGAGGAGTGGGGGGGGCTCTGGGTTTGCACCCCACTGCCAAAAATCCTGCGGGCGCCCTTGCCTGCAATCCTGCCTTGGATTGAGCAGGCAACTGGAGAATGATTGGCTGTTGAAAATTCAGTGTGCATGTCCCCCTTCCTCATTTTTCCCCCTATGTGTTGTATTTTATGCTAGCACCCCAGAGACATGCCAATAGAAAATTGGTTTTCCTTTGTGTGCACACGAATTTTTGTGAATGAATGCCATCCCATACAGGACTGGTTCTCTCACATTATCCCATTGTTTGTTTGGATGGGCTCTTCACAACTCTTAGTAGAATGAAGTGGGTATCTGAGAATGAATGAATGAATAGAATGTCCATATTTTTGTTATCAGATAAGCAATACCATGAACAGGGGGTGAAACAACAGGCTTATATAGCCCTGTCTACTTCATAACATGATAAAGAAATGCTTACACATTTGGGGTTCACATTCTCAGCATCATAAAATAGTTGTATATCACTGATGCTTTGTACAATAAAATGAGATAAGACTATCAAGAAGATGATTTGTAGAATAAATAAAAGCAATGGAAGTATGAATGAGCAAAGGTGGCAGTTGTCATCTTTCCAAACTCATTGAAAAGGAAGAGGTGTTGTCTGTCTCCTGTCATCGAGGAATGTAATACAGTAAGTGCCTATGAGCAACATTCCACTTTTTTCTCCCATCTGATATAAGCTTCTGCAAAGAATCAATGAATTTGTAAAGCATTGCAAAGACAGTTTACTGTTCCCTCATGTTTTTCTTTGCAACACTTTTCCTTTCCAAGATGTTCTGTCACAGGAGAAAAATGTTTCAAGTGTGTGTGTTTTATGGGAAAACATTTGTGTGATAAGCTCTTCAGCTTGCTGTATGGCTAGCATAGCACACAAATGATTTCCAAAATTTCAAAAGCTAGGCTTTAATGAGTACTGATTTAAACTGTTTCTGTTAAACTTATAATTAAACATTGCATATTTTATATAAAAAAGGAGCTTCTCAAACCACAGAACACTGATACTAGAGTATTTGCTGGCAAAAAAGTGGGATTTGGCTGTCAAGAGTCAGGCCACAGACTGATACTGCACTGAACGTTGCATGGCCTGAAAGATAATTGTTTATGTTGTGAATTATGGAAAAATAAATAATTGTGTTCTCTGTGAATATCACAAAAATCAAGCATCCAGAAAATAATTACTGGTCATTGTGTGAAAGTACATTTGCCTATAGGTTCATAGGGAGGTACTAGGCTATTGGCCCTAGGGCCTATACAAGCCTAGCCAAAAAGGTACCCTGGCTTTCGCCACCAAAAAAATTATTTTCCTGTGCCCCTGTCGAGCAGAGCCACAGAGGTGATCCATGGGGTGAATTTCCTATTTCCCATCCAGTCATCAAGATTTTTCTTGAAGAGTGCTAATGAGGAGCTTTGTTTGATATAGATAGGTAGTTTGTTCCAGAGTATGGGAAGTCTCTGGGACAGGAATCTATCCCTCCAGCATGTTCTATTTATTGTGGTGACAAGGTTACATCCCTAGAGCGTGGAGGGATTGGGATTTCTTTAAGTGGAGTATGTCCAACAGCTCTGGGTTTGATATAGCTTTGTATGTTAAACAGAGATTGCCTCTGAGTAGGCGATATGCGACAGAATAAAGCTGGAGTTTTTTGAGACGGTCTGCGTAGGGCATCTATATGAGGCCGGTAATCCTCTTTGTGAGGTATTTCTGCAGTCTTTCCAGTTGTTGTAGATGCCTTGTGAGGTACATACCAAAAAGGGCATTGTACTCTATAATGGGTCTATTGAGTGACGAGTAGATGGGAACAATGACCTCTTTTTTCCTGGATGAGAAACCTTTTGTGATGAGGTGTGCCACATAGAAGGACTACTGTGGCGATGTGATTATGAAAGGAGAGACTACTGTGTCCCAAGGTCTCTTATCACACTTTCAGTGTTAAGTAGAATACCACCTATGTGGTAGCTCATGGGTACAGAGTTTTTACCAAAGGGGATGACAATGCACTTTTTGGCATTGCGCTTGAGGCCATGGTTTTGACACCAGACATCTCTCTCAGTGAGGCCCTTTTGTAGGATATCCACATTGTTAGGAGTTTCAGTTATGGCTCCTAGTTTGCAGTCATCTGCAAACTTTGTTAGCCAAAGATCTTCTGTGTTAGTCTGTACTTCAGAAAAGTAGATACCAAACAGGAGAGGACCCAGGACTGAACCCTGTAGTACTCCACTTGTCACTGGTCTGAAGTTGGATTTGGAGTCTGCTACTTTCACAGTGTGGGTTCTGTCAGTGATCCAGTTGGCAACCCATCTTGTGACATAGGGATTTATACCTACTTTAGTGAGTTTATCTATAATTCCAGGGTGGGGGATGGTGTCAAAAGCCTTGGCGAGATCTAGATAGGCTGTGTGAACCACCTTAACCTCATCTATGGCTTTGGTGACTGCTTCAAAGAAGTCTATCAGGTTTAAGAGACATGATCTGCCTTTTACAAACCCGAACTGGATGGGGTCCAGAGTTTGGAGATTAGCAATGTCTTTGTTTATAAGTTCCATGATGATACGTTCCATGGCCTTGCAGACCAGGCTTGTTAGGCTAATGGGGCAGTAGTTCCCAGGGTCTGTGGTGGCTCCACCTTTGTGGAGTGGGATAATCGTCGCTGTGGGCCATTCAGTGGGCAGAAAGCCTGAGGTGAGGCTATGATTGAACATGGTGCTTAGGTGGCATGCCAGTTCATTCTGTAGTTCATATAGAACGCAGCCTGGGATGTTTTCAGGTCCCATGGATGCTGTGTTCTTGGCTGTGGAGAGTGTGTTTTTTACCTGTGCAGCTGTGATTACAGGAACTTTGCATTCTTCTGGTATACAGATGGGTCCTTTAGGGGGTGAGATGGGGGTAAAGTTAGCACTGAACCTATCTGCCAGGATGTTGGCAATATCAGTTGGTTCTGTATATTTAGTGCCATTGTGCTGTAACTCAGAGCAGATCTGAGTGTTGCTATTGAGACATAGCTATAGAATGCTTTGTGGTTGTCTCTAGAATTAGTGGCAATTTTGTTTTTGTAACTAGCTTTGGAGGATTTTATGAGGGATCTCAGCTTCTTACTGAGGCTGACCAGGGAGTTCCTCCAGTCATGGGATTTTACTCTTTTTTGCAACAGTTTCTTTCTTCTGTTGTAAAGTTTGTTTATGGCAGGAGACCACCAGATTGGCTTCCTTTTTTTGGAGGAGAGCATCTTGATTCTGTTAGGGATAGCACGATCCATGCACTCTTGTAAGTACTTAGAAAGTGCATTTGTGTAGGATTCAGCAGTCATACTATTGTCTGTGTGTATGGGTGTCATGAAGTTTGCCACTTCTGTCTTAAGAAGTGTGAAGTTGGCTTTGGAGAAATTTTTAACAGTGGTTTCCCTAATGGGGGTTGGGGGCGGGATGTGGATGTCTAGGGTGATTAGCTTGTGGTCGGATCTGACCAATGAGGAATTGACCTCTGGTGTGGAACACCGGTTGCCCATGTTGGTAATGGCCAGGTCTAGGATATTGCTGCCCCTGGTGGGAGTGTGGATAAGGTGATCCAAGGCATTGGAATTTATGAATTCCAGAAAACATTGAGCAAAAGAGTTGGTACATGAGTAGTTTTCCCAGTTAATGGTGGGGTAGTTGAAATCACCCATTATTAGGGTGTTGGGTTGTACCCTAATATTTTCCAGTGTATCAAGAAATGAGGAGTGGGAATCCTGGGACATGGTGGGGGATCAGTAGCAAGTCACAGTTTGGATTGCGGTCTTGTACAAAGTTAGTTGCACTTGGATAATCTTGGATGCATTATGCTGAGCAACTAGCCTGGAGGTGTGGATATCCTTAATGAATATCGACACACCTCCACCTTTAGTGTTTCGGTCCAGGTTAGGTGGCCGAAAGGTGTGGTATGAATTATAGCCTGGTAATGCAGGGGTGCTCTCTGGAGCCTTGAACCAGATCTCTGTCACTGCACGGATGTTGATGTTCTCCATTTTAAGAGTGCCTCGAGTGAATGCATTCTGCGGTTTAGACTTCTAGTATTAAGTAGCATTGCCCTCAGATTTTGCTTACTTGTACCTGTTACGGTGGTGAATTTGTCATTTGAATCTTGCCTGAAAAAGGCACTATAGGGGTGGCAAGAGCCGTAGCCAGTGTCCGGAATCCCAAGGGTGACAGGTGCAGGCCATCTCTGGCAAAGCATCATGGTCTGTCATCATGTCATCCCAGGCAGATAGATACTGGATCCCCTTAGAATGACACCAGAAGCCTAGCCAATTGTTGAAGTCAATCATTTTGTCCTTGTACTGTGGTATCTTTCTGGGTGATGGCAGGATGCTACTCAGGGCTAGGGTCATACCTGTCTGGGCTACAAGATCAGAGAGCTCCTCCATGTCCAAACAAAAGTGCTGCTGATAAAATATTTCTAACATGTAATCTATCCAATATATGTAAAATTGTAAAAATTCTGAGAAAACTAAAAAGCAGGGTGTTTTTGCATTATAGGAGTTACAATGCAATTGGGACATATGAGGCTATGTCCACCTTACCAGTACCCACCTTTAGACCTTGCCTCTCTCTCTCTCTCTTTTTTTTTTAATGAAGGGCTAGGCCAGTCATACCAGGGATGAAGTTATGAGCACCCATTCAGTTTTCCAGCTTCTTTTTAAAGGCAAACATTGTATCACACTGCTTAACTTGGAGTGGAAGGGATAGGCATAATGTGACACATCTGTCCCTGCTCTTTGTCTTATTTATTTAGTGTACAGTTATATCTCTGTCCCTGCTGTTAGCTGGGACTAATTTGATTTATTGAGGTATAAGAGTTCTTGGGCTACTTGATCTCTTTTAACCCTATAAGCAAGGCATAGGTCACCCATAAGAAGTCTACATGAAACTGAGTATAGGGATAAAGCCTCCAGGCTTTCTTTCTAGTTCATATATTTAAGGACCCTCAATTTAGTTACAAACATCTGTTATCTTTCCAGTTGCTTGATATGCTTAGTCAGGTAAATCCCAAAGGGGGCATTGTACTCGCTGAGTCTAATCAATATGTAGTACAAGGCAGTGAGGGTTCTTTTGATGTGGAAAAAATACCTTTTGCCATGAGCTGTGTAAGGTAAAATAATTTCCTAAATGCGGGTGCAACTTGATGGTCAAATGAAAGGAAGCTGTCCAAGGTAAAGGCTTTCCTAACCACCATTGTAATGTGATGGTCAAATGTAAGGGTGTTTTCCACCCATGTGAACAGGCCTCTCACAACCTTTTCATTTTGAAGTGGTGTGTTATTTATGCTATGAGGAGATGCTTACCAAATGCTAGTGTTGCACTTTTTGGTATTATGTTTGAACCCATTTTTAGTACAAGTGTAAGCTCCTGCTGGAGGGTATGTATGTCAGAAGGAGACTTGACGATAGTTCCCAGCTTACAGTCATCCACGGACTTTGTTAACCAAAGATCGTTGTTTAATAAATGGAGAGCTGAGAAGCAGATGCAGAACAACAGAAGTCCCAGCACAGATCCCTGTGGAACTCTATTGGTCATCTTCAGGCATTCAGAGGCTGCATCGCACCTCTTACTATGGAAGTCCTGTCTCTAAGCCACTTGGCTATCCGCCTAGCCACATATAGTTCAGTTTAGAGCTCCTTCAACTTACTTACTATATTTGTATATAGAACAGTATTGAATGCCTTGGCGAGATCAAGGTATGCTGTGTGGACAGCTTGTACACAGTGAGAAGCCTGGGTAACCCTCTCAGAGAAGATCACAAGAGTCATTAAACAGGACCTACCCTTGACAAAGCAAATCAGCTAGGGGTCAAGTCTGACAGGATTTTTAAGTTGAGAAACATTCCATGACTTTGCATTTAAGGCTGTTTAGCCTGATGGGTCTGTAATTCCAAGGGTTTGTGGTGGGGCTAACCTTGTGGAGTGGTATCACAACAGCTGTGTACCACTTCCCATAAGATAAAGCCAGTTGCTGGGCTCAGGTTGAGGAGTGGTTTGACAATGCTTGCTTGCTTAGTGCTTTTAATTAGGCAACTGGGTTTGTTGTCAGGACCAGTGGATGAGGTATTCTTAGTTTTGGAGACTACATTCAACTAGTCTGAGATCATGGGATGCCTTCATTTTCCTTATACCTTTTTTGTATCTTATCTATTTGATACCCTCCTTAATTTGGGGGAAATGTGTTCTGCTGTATAGGTTTAGGAGTTTCTTCCTTTTATCACACAATTTATTAATGCTTGAGGACAACCACACTGGTTTGCTTTTAGAACTCCTCTTTTGCTTGGATTTAGTTGGGATTGCCAATTTAGTACTTTTGTTAAGGTATACGTAGCACTTTTCTGCATAACTCTTTGTAGTAGCAACGTCATGGGTAATGCCATTACACTCAGATTTAGAGACTTCACCATAAAATTGTAGAATATTTGTATATTTGAAGTCCTTGAATTGTGTGATATTTGTTTTTGATGGTTGGAGTTTCTGATGGAGAACGTTACTAGTTTGTGGTCTGACTTGACCAGTGAGGAGGATACCTTTGGGATGGAACATAGAGGTGATAAGTCTATTAAGATAAGATCAAGTATGTTCTCTTCTTTTTTAGTAGTCTGGTCTAGGGAGTTTTGTTTATAAACGTAAGAATGTTTGTGCATATCCTACATTGGTGGCTTAGATCCCCCAGTTTATCACTGGGTAGTTAAAATCAACTAAGTTAACAACATTCCTATTTATGGGGAGTTCATCCAGAATACACAGGAATGTAATGTGATTTTCTGGAGACCTGGAGGGAGTTCTATAGTGCACTATGAACTGATAGTGTTTTATTTAGCATGATTTTAATCTCTATAAGGTCCACACAAGGGTCTCTAGATGTCTGTGTCAAGGTAATATGATCTCTATCATATATGAATATGCTATCACAGTTTCCATTTGGTCAAAAGGAATAGTAAGCACAAAACCCAGTTATTAAGGGTGTGCTCTCCGAGCACTTAAAATAGTATCAGATGTCGTCTATTTCCATCTGATTCAACCTTTGAGTTACCTGATCAGACTCGATTCAACCTTGGTGCCTTTTCTGAAGCTTCAGATGCAGGGCTCTTGACTCCTCCCCTACCTATAATTCCCTCCCTTCCACCTTAGTACTCCAGATCTCGTTTGGTACCCGAAGCATACAGATGCTTATCCTAGGGCTCTCTTTACGATAACAGGCTTTTTTCTTTTTTGTTATTTTTCTAGTACTCCGGTCCTCTCCTATCACATTTATTCTTAATTTCATACTAAGTCTGATAATAGTTAACATTTATAGTAATCTGATAGTGTTTAGTTTTAAATGTAACTAGTCTTTTTGTCTTCTTTCTCTCTAGTTGTCATTTTCCAGGTATGCTATTCTTTATGAAGTATTACTCTTAAATAAATAAATAAATATACATATATAATTCTCTTCATTTTACAGTTGATACCTGCTCATTTTTTCTGTAGCTTGTCAGTTTTTTCTTCATAGGGACAGTTTTTTGGTCTACTGTTATGGCTGATAGGATGCAAGGTTTTAAAAAGTGCATGGCTTACAGAAGCAAGATTCCCCCATAGGAGCTGCACTCCCAGTACGTATACTGCCTGGGTGCTGCCATTTTGATATTGAATGCAAGGCCTGTGCATCTTACAGCTTTTGAGTTACCCAAACCAGAAATGAAAAGCTAATTCTGAAAGGTCTGCTACCCTGTCAGATAGGGTCTGCTCAGATTTCTTAATCCATTATTTCTTTTTCGGGTAAGAAAATAAAAATAATAAAATAAATAATAAAGAAGTAAAGTGAGTCCAAATTAAAAGAAAAGGACAAAGAGAAGGAAAAGATGAACGACAGATATGAGGAAAAGAGTGAAAACCTATAAAAAGGTCTCCAGATCCAGCTGATTTTCTGTGTTCGGATCCTAAATTTTTTTGAAGTCAGATCCAACTGTTCCTCAGGCCCAGTCTTACTCTCCACGGCCCCATTTTTCTCTGGATCTGATGAGCCCAAGACTGCAGTGTCCGATACTCTAACTCAGGGGGTATTCCATGTCATCTTCTCTGTCATCATCAAGGTCTGTCTAATCATCTAGGAGTCTTACAAAAATGGATGTCGAAAGAATGATGAAGAAGTTTTTAAAAATGCAGATTCAACTTGGGGCTCTTCCAGTGCCGTCCACCTCAAATGCACTGGGAACCAGTCCAACAATCTTCCTTTGTTATTTCTGGTACCAGCCCACCCTTCAGGTATGGTCCCAAGCCCCTCCTGTCAGTGGCTGCTCCAGGTTCCTTTTTGTTCTGGGGCACAGTAGCTAGCAGGTGGGGTACACAGGACATGTTGAAACCCCCCCCCCACTAAAACACGATACTAATAAAGTATAGAATACTTAGTAATCGGTAACAACTCATCCATAATCCACTGTTAATAATAAAAGACCATTTTACCTATTAAAAAAGGAAATAGCAATCTTACAAATCCTGGGAATGTTCACAACATAAAAATACTAATTTGTCATGCTCAAGGATTATGGTTTAGATGAAGTGCAGGTGTGCTACAGTGTAACAAGCCAAGGATGTAGCTGACAATACAGAGGTGGGAAAATGTCATGCAAAAGTAATTTTTGCCTGACAAGAAAAAGAAAAAATATTAAACCAAATTCAAGAACAGAAACTCAGACTTATTTTGTGCTACATTATATGAAAATAATTTTTAAACAAATACAGAACAGGGTGGAGCAGTGATTAGCATTGTCGCCTCACGGCAAGAGGTAGTCCGGTTCGATTTTCAGCTGGGGTGCCTTCTGTGCAGAGTCTGCATGGGATCCCTGCGTTCATACGGGTTTCCTCCTTGTGCTCTGGTTTCTTCTCACATTCCAAAGACATGCATCTGGAGCATTTCTCCCTGGGCCTCTGCTGAAAATGGGCTCTGTCTCAGTTGGACTTTCCCAGTAAACAAATATTAAATAAATAAATACAATTTTCACAGTTTTCAGGATAAAACTGACATCTTCTCACTGCAGATATCGCTGATTGGAAAAGTAGATTAAATGTCTTTTAAAAGTTCACTGAAGTAGAAACAAGAGTGGTCAGTTAACAGCTCCTGGATGATAGTTTTGGCATCTCAGGAAGAGTATGGGAGAGGGTCTGTCAGCACTGTTAAAACTGGAAACCTTAAAACATGCAGTTCAGCTAGTTTATTTTGATGAACATTCATAACTAGTGTTAAAGAGTTAAAAGCTGCTCTGAGAACACAAATCATGTGAATTTAAGCAAAGATGTAAAAGATGAAAATTGTTTTGAGAAGCTATACAAGATGCCTGTGACTTACACTACCACAATTCTGTTTACATGGAGACATGTACCACTGAGCATCATAGCAAATGATGACATTTATATCGCATGGGATCATCCATTACCAACACTTCAAAAAAAGATGCAAGAAAACCAGATATAGTAGTCTATGAAAAGAAGACAAAAGTAGCATTGTTTAGTGAAATTGCTACACCCATTGACTACAATGTCTTACGGATAGACAGACACAAAGCCATAAAGTACCAGGATTTGCAGGCAGAAACTATGGCAATGTGGAAGAAAGATGCCCAGGCAGTTTCAGCAGTAGTAGGAGCAACAAGTCTTACAAAAAAGAATTTGCAATCATACTTAGATATGTTACCGATACATGTAACTCCGTACAAATTGAGGAAGGAGTTATTACTGGGCACATTGCGGGTGCCCCGAAGAGCACTTCTGGCTAACATCAAAGACTGAAACAATACTAATTTTATGAACTTTAATCATACTTTGACTTAGGAATGGGGTCCATTCCCATGATGTTATTAGAAAGCCAAAAGACTTGGAGACATTAAAAAAGAATTTTAAAAGATTCCCTTGTGTCTAGCATGACTTGTATAAAGGGGGCTGGAAGTGGGTTCTGGAAAAAAAAAAAAACTTGCAAAATCACTTTACAATGGCAGGTCCATTGAGAAATAACTAATGATTCTGATGCATTAAAATGGTCATATCACAAAGAAATAATGGAGATTTAGTGGCAAACATTATTTATTTATACTTTTTATTGATTGGGTTAGTCCCACTAGGCTAACAGAATCTTTTCAAGTGAGAACTGAGGTGGTACTCATACTGACTAGGGGAAATTTGCCAGGACACCTGGTGCGGGATCTTTTACATCCACCTGGGTTCCCACCATCTCAGGCAGTTGGGATCTTCATGGGGCATCGGTTTGACATCTCATCATAAGGATGGCACACTCAGTAGTGCAGCACCACCCTTATGCCTTGCTGCAGTGTTAGTACTGGAAAATTAATCCCTGTACTTGGTGTGGAAAGAGAACCCACAGCCTTCTGGAACAAAGGCAAGTGTGCTGCTTGTTGAGATACTGATTCTGGAAACAAATCCATGGTAGTTTCCCAGCCCCACTCTATGAAAAACTGCACTGATAAAGACAAAACCTGTACCAAGCAGATGCAGCAACATGAACTGTCTAGTACTCAGTTTATAGTTTGCTGAAATAACTCCAAAAAAGAGAATTTAGATCTGAATGTTTTGGGGTAGCACCATACCTCTCAATTTATAGGGTCAATAATTCTGGACAAAGGCAAAATTAATTTTTTGGAGGAGGGGGATAAAATCAGGAACACTTTTTAAATATTAATCTGATTCACTTAAAAGTTAATAGAACAACATGTTTTGCATCAATATGTATTTTGTGAACAACAGTAAGAAGGTAAAAACTTAATGACTGGCATAACTAACTGTAATCACAAATGATTTACTAGAAAATAAAAAAAAATCATGAGGGACAGGAAAATCATTGAAGCAAATTTGAGGACATTCTGTAAAAATAGGTAGAGTTGAGAGGTATGGGTAGCACTCAAAAAGGAATGTCTGATCACAATAACCCATTCCAGGGTTTCAATATGTTTTTGGATGCACTGCTTTTTAAATGATGCAGTTCTGATGTTTTGAATGTTGTTATAACTGTGTATGAACAAGTCCCAACAAAGAAATTTAAGAAATTGTGATTTTAATGTGAGATAACTAAAACTACATAACCTTAAATTCTTAAGCTGAGGCTTCTTCATTCTCAGATGGTTTAATACGGTTTGACAGGTTTGGGGAGGTGAGGTACGAAAAAATTTTTTTTACTTCACAGTTTCCTGCTTTACTTGGTTTGTCAAATATTATGTGTACTGCTGTTGGTTGCTGTAATTTCCATAGCACCAATTATCAAAAGAATTAAAGAAACTGCAGCTGTAGTCAATTTTCTGTCTTCAAAATATGGAACATTATACTACCTCGCCTAACAGCAAGACGTTGCCGCGTTTGATTCTCAGCTAGAGCGTCTTCTGTGTGGAGGCATGCGTGAATGGGCTTTGAAGGTTGTGCATCATGGCTGGTAACCCGGTACGTAAAAATCCACTACCAATCATTAGCGGACTGTGTTCCACTGTGGCGACCCCTAACTGGGATAAGCTGAAAGACACAACATACTACCTCGCATAAAGTGGAACAAACGGGCAAAATGTGGAACATTTAATAACAACAGCGGGAGCTCATAGCATTGTTAAAATGTTACTTTAAATTTGTTCTTCCACATATCCACTTCTTCATCTTTTAGGGGCTTGCAGGAGAAACAACTCAAATTACAAAAGTCCAATACTACAGATGGGCAAGCAAAGCAATCCCCCCTCAAAGTTTTCTAAGCCATCTCTTCCTCTTGGGGATCAGCTATTGATAGCTCAGATCTGAGGCTGATCTTAGAGCCAAGGCTCATCAGGACAAAGAAGTCTCCTCCATCCTTGTGTGGTGATTGTTTGGCTCCTTCTGCATGGATATCAGCTTCGGCTTTCCTAGCCTTCAAAGGGGTTTTGACTGGGCCAAAACAAAAAGTGTTAACTTGCCTGCATCCATCCCAACCTCAGCTTGATCCCCTTATAAACCTTGTGGCTTAACGGGCTTGGAAGGACCTGACATGGTAGAACCAATTTCAAAAAAGCTGGTTAGGATTTTAGTTGTCCCCAAGGACAAGAAGCATTTGAGCAAAGATCTACCTGTAAATGCCATGGTTGAAGTGGCAGTCAAAAAAAAAAGAAGCTACCTGAAGAAAGTTCCTCTGTACATTCCCCAATAGGGAATCAAGGGCTTTGGACAAGTTTGTGAAACAAACATACACTTCAGCAACATTTGCCCTCAGAGCTCTGAACTAAATAGCTCATATGACATGTTTCCAGAGGGACTTGACCAAAGAACTCACCAAGTTTGTCTCAGGTAGCTTACTGGTGGATGTTTAGAAAACTGTGGACTCCCAATTGTCTACCCTCCAGTCACTATTGAATGTGACAATGTGTCTGCTCTCTAATGCAGCTGATGGCATGGCTAAGGTGGCAGGCACTGGCATTACAATGTGCCAGCATGCCTGGATGTCCCTTTGAGATTTTGCAGAAGGCTCCAAGACATCCTTTGTCAATTCCTCCTATGATGGTTCTACACTTTTTTGGACCTGAAGTAAAATATATGCTGACCAGGAGTGAGTAAGATGGTAAAACCATCTCTGCCATTGGAATCCATTTCTCTACCTCTAAAGAACCTTTTCTAGAAATCAGAGGGATGGCAAGTAAATGTGATTCAGGAAGTCACAGGATTATAACCAAACATTCCTGGGGCAGAGCAGGACGTAATTCTAATGGATGTCTCTCCAGAAGTGGATTGAATAACCAGGCTTTCTGTGGCCCCTTCACCAAGAAGCCTTAGCAGCTATTCTGAAAAGTTGCCTGACTGGTGCACTCTGGAAACAGTCAGGAGGTTCTCATCCCTATACCCAGAAGCCTGAGTGTTAAGGATAATAACCAGTGACTACACCATTCCCTTGTCTTATCCATCAAAGAAAAAGAGAAACATTACCACTGTGCCACCTAGTCAGTGGGGATACACAGCAGCAGAGCTTACCAAGCTGCTTGAAAAAAAGAGTCATGCAACAGATCTCCTGAGATGAATTAGAATCCAGAGTCTATTCCAGGTTCTTTTTAGCGCCCAAGAAGACAAGGGACCTCAGGCCAATTTTGGACCTGAGTCATTTCATTCAAGTTGCAAAACAAAATTTTGAATGGTCGCTGTTCAGCCCGTACTGTCTCTTCTGAGATAGGACAAATTGGATGTGCTCTGTGGATCTCCAGGATACCTATTGTCACATAAAGATAGCGACACAATCCAGGAGGTTTCTCCATTTCTGGCTGGAAGACAATCACTATCAATTCAGAGCATTGCCCTTTGAACTCACCACAGCCCCCAAGGTGCTTACAAAGTTGATTGCAATAGTAGCAGCACATCTCCATTTGCTAGGGATCCAAGTTTTCCCATACGTAAACGATTGGCTCCTCACTGCTTTGTCCAGGGATCTACTGCTACAACATTGGGACCTTTTGCTCCACCTGCTACAGAATCTGGATATAACAGTGAATCAAACCCAAGAGCCAACTGACTCCAACACAACAGACAGAATTCATTGGATGCTACCCAAACACTTCTCTGCAAATAGTCAAGCTATCAGTTTACAGGGTAATTTCTTTACATCTAGTTGCCACTCATCTCATCCAACACACTTCTCCTCAAGCAAGACTAGTACTTCTATTATGTCTAATAGCCTTTACAATTGCTCTTCCACCCCTAGCCAGATTCCACAGTTTTGGCTGAGTTCTTCAGTGGACGCTTTCAAATCAATGGTCTCAAAACATTCATCCTCTCCACCCCGGGATTCATATTATGCAAGAATGCAAGAGTCACATCAGCTGGTGGATTACTTCTCCATCAGTCAAAACAGACTGACCCTTTTGCCAGGCACAGCCAATAGCCACAGTAACCATGGGCGCCTCCCTTCTGGCATGTGTGGGGGAACATTTTGAGGGGAAAATGATCCAAGTTTCTTGGTCACATCTAGAGGCCAGACTTTACATCAATGTCTTGAAGATAAGGGTGATCTTCCTAGTGTTTCAGGCTTTCCAAAACTTCCTCTCCAAGGGTGCGATTTCTGTCCAGACAACATGGTGGTAGTCTGGTATATCAACAAACAGGGAGAACCCAATCATACCCTCTTTGCCAAGAAGCCATGAGAGTGTTGCAGTGGGCAATGTCTTCACATTGTTATTGGTTAGGAACAAACATTCTGGGGATGTCCAATGCATTACCAGACAAACTGAGTAGGTCAATTCTTGTGCCTCATGAGTGGTCCCTCAAACGAGTAGTTGCAAGTCAGATCTTCAGCCTCTGGGGCCCACCTTGCCATTACCTTTTTGCATCCTATGGAAACAGCAAGTGCAGCAGTTACTTTGCTGTGAATCATCCACAGAGACAGTCACCAAGGGATGCTTTATTCCACAATTGGCCCCCAGGACTCCTCTATGCCTTTCCTTCAATACTGCTGATGTCCAGATTTATTTAGAAATCTGGACGATGCAAGACTAGAGTTATCCTCATTGCTGCCTTTCAGTTCCAGCAAGTTTGGTTCCCCTTCCTGTGGCCTCATCTAGTACATCTTCCCTGGATGTTGGATCACTATCCAAATCTTCCAAGTCACCCATCCGGAATGCCTCTTACAGAACAAAAGCACATGAAACTGACTGTTTGGTTCCTCCAGTTTTAGCCAGAGATGCCATGCTTTCTGCTTCCGTGATACACATTATCCAAGCTTCAGTGATACACATTATCCTAGCTTTTTAAGAACAATCTAGTCTTGCACCGTCCACCTGTCACCCCTGGGCTTTCGGATATTGGCAAAGGCTCTTGCTGCCCCCATAGTGCCTTTTTTAGGCAAGGCTCAAAAGACAAACCCACCTCTATAGGTATCACAAGGGATAAGAAACTAAGAGTAATGCTACTCAACGCCAGAAGTCTAAACCTCAAGATGCATGCACTCAAAACTCTCCTTAGCATGGAGAACATCGATATCTGTGCAGTAACAGAAACCTGGTTCAAGGCTCCCGAGAGCACCCCAGCACTACCAGGTTATACCTCATACCATGCTTTTCGGCCCCAAAACTTGGACTGAACCACAAAAGGAGGGGGAGTATCAATATTCATCAAAGATACCCACACCTCCAGGTTGGTGGCACAGCACGAAGCATCAGAGACTATCCATGTGCAACTAACAGTGGGTAAAACTGTATTCCAGTTTATAGCCTGCTACAGACCACCCTCCCAAACCCAGGAACCCCACTCGGCCTTCCTGAGAACACTGGAAAATACAAAGGTCTCTCCAAACACCATTATATTGGGCAACTTCAACTACCCAAACATAGACTGGGAGCATTACTCTAGATCCAACACCCTAGCCCAAAGGTTACTAGAATTTATAAACTCAAATGCTATGGAACAACTTGTTACTACTCCCACAAGAGGGGAAGACATACTGGACCTGATCATCACCAACATGGGGACTCTATGCTCCAGACCAGAAGTGTATCCCTCACTGGTAAGATCAGACCATAAACTAATCTCACTGGATATTCACATCCCGACCCCACCTCCTGCCCAGTAAACCACGGTGAAAAAATTCTCTAAAGCAAATTTCACACTCCTCAAAACCGAGGTGGAATCCTTCAAAGCCCCCGGGCCCGTGGAAAATATGGCCCAGACCACAGAATCCTTTATAAATGCATTCTATGAACACCTTCAGGAATGCATGGATCATGCAATCCCAAATAAAACCAAGACCCAATCCTCCAAAGGCAGACGTCCTGTCTGGTGGACCCCAGCCATAAACAAACTATACAATAGAAGGAGGAAGCTACTAAATGATAGAGCAAAATCCCAAAAAGGGAAGGCATCTCTGATCAGTATTAGCAAAAAACTACGGGCACTCATAAAATCGTCTAAGGCCAGCTTAGAGAGAAAAATTGCACAGGACACTAAGGATAATCATAAGGCTTTCTTTAGTTATGTTAGGAACCTGGGTGGGAATTCCCAGATATGCTCAGAATTAGTCCAAAACGACAAAAAATACACCGAACCCACAGACATTGCCAACATCCTAGCTGACAGGTTCAGCGCAAACTTCTCCCCCCCTCCCCACCAAAAGGGCAAATATCTATCCCAGCAGAGTGCTGCCCCCCTGACATCTCAGATGCTCAGGTAAGAGCCGCCCTCTCCAAAGCAAAAAACACAGCATCAATGGGACCAGACGGTGTCCCGGGCTGCGTCCTACATGGACTCCAAGAAGAGCTAAACCCAAACATAAAACTACTGTTCAGTCTCAGCCTTACTACAGGATATGTACCCAAAGAATGGCGTACAGCAACAGTGGTCCCTCTCCACAAAGGTGGTGCCTCAACGGATCCTGGAAACTATCAACCCATAAGCCTGACTAGCTTGGTCTGCAAAGCTATGGAAAGGATCATCATGGACCTCATAAATAAAGATATTGGGGACCTACAGACACTGGATCCTACCCAGTTCGGCTTTGTTAAGGACAGATCCTGCCTCTTAAACCTGGTTGATTTCTTTGAAACAGTCACCAAGGCCATTGATGAGGGGAAGGTGGTCCACACAGCCTACCTGGACCTCGCAAAAGCCTTCGATACAATACCCCACTCGGGCATTATAGATAAGCTCACCAGCTTAAATATAAACCCCTATGTCACTAGATGGGTTGCAAACTGGCTCAAGGACAGAACCCACATGGTTGAAATTGCTGGAGCCATGTCAGACTCCAAACCAGTTACAAGTGGCGTCCCACAAGGCTCAGTCCTGGGACCTCTCTTGTTCGGTATATATTTCTCGGAGTACAGGCCAACATGGAAGGACTGTGGCTGACCAAGTTCGTAGATGACTGCAAACTGGGCGCCATAATCGACTCTCCAGCCAACACAAGCACCCTCCAAAAGGGCCTCATAGAAACAGACAACTTGTGCCAGAGCCATGGCCTCAAGCTAAACGCCAAAAAGTGTATAGTCATCCCCTTTGGCAAAAACAAAGTGCCTGCAAATTACCACATAGGTGGTAATCCATTAAGTACAGAAGAAGTAATTAGGGACCTGGGGACCCAAGTTGATAGCAGTCTCTCATTTGACAACCACGTGGCCAAGGTGGTTAGAAAAACATTTTATATAGCCCACCTAATCATGAAGGGATTCACATCTAGATCAGGGGAGATCATCGTGCCTCTTTACTCATCCCTCATCAGGCCCATAATTGAGTACAATGCCCCTTTTGGGATGTAGCTTACCAGACACCTGCAGCAACTGGAAAGACCCCAAAAGTACCTCACCAAGGGGATCAAAGGGCTCAAACAGATGCCATATGCTGCCCAGTTAAAGAAACTCCAGCTCTACTCAGTGGCATACCGCCTGTTCAGGGGCGATCTGTGCCTGACATATAAAGCCATGTCCAACTTGGAATTAATGGACATGCTGCACCTCAGAAAATCCAAATCCCATCGAGCTACGTGCTTGAGAGACTTGAACCTCAGCACTGAAATAAATAGGACATGCTGGAGGGACAGATTCATAACCCAGAGGCTCCCTTCACTCTGGAATAAAATCCCAGTCCAGGTTAGGCAGAGTCCCTCATTGACACTCTTCAAGAGGAATCTTGATGAGTGTATGGGAGATCATAGGTTTACCCCGGGTATCATTTCTGTGTCACTGTTAGACAGAGGCACAGTATACTAACCTCGAAAAAGGGCATAGCAAAATTAATTTAAAATGGGTGGCGAAAGCCAAACACATTCTGGCTAGGCTTATAAATGTCCTAGGGCAGTTAGCCTAGTATGAACCTATGAACCTATGATTTACCAAAGTAAATGGAAAAGGTTTTACATTTTGGACTTCTGAAAAAGTGTGGACCCTTTCTCAACACCTCTGCCTTCTGTTTTAGAGTTTCTGTCAGAACTGTGTCACCGTCAATCTAGTTTTTCTACTATCAAAGTACAAATGACTGTTATTTCCAATTTTCAGAGTTTTCCTCAAAGGAATTTTCTTACTGAGACCTGCAATTAGGGATCCTGCTTCCCTCCAGGAAATCACAACTTTGTTACAAACTTAACCCCCCCCCCCCCCCTTTGAACCAGCAGCTTCCACTGACTTAAAAATGTATTTCTTGGAAGAAAATGTTCCTATTTGCAGTCACTTCAGTGAGACAAATTTCTGAGTTGCAAGCCCTTTCTTGTAAATCTCCCTATTTAGTTTCCATAAAGATGGAGTGACACTAGGAGCTAATATGTTCTTTCTCCTTAAGGTGACATCAGAAGCAAATCTGAATCAATCTTTTGACTTTCCAGTGTTCTTCTCAAGCTACTCAAAGACAGGAGAGTATATACTGCACATGCTAGATGCTCATCGTCAACTCAGGTTCTATCTTCATAGTTCAAAGGAAAAGTCAGACCAACTATTTGTAGCTTTCTCATGGGCATCTCTAAAGTTACCTCTCAAGATAGTTGTTAGAATGTATTTCCTTTGCCTATGCTAAAAGACGTCTATCTTTACATACATAACCCAATGCTTCTTCTAGAAGGCTGGTAGCTACCTCTACAGTCTTTATAAATAGGATTCCAATTGATGATGTTTGTGCAGTAGTAACTTAGTCAATAGGTCACACTCATTACAAACTGGATCTATAATCTAGAGCACGCTCTTCCTTTGGTTCCACCATCCTTAGGAGTGTCCTTCCTTAATACTACTCAGGTATTTGGCAACTTGGGAATCTGTCCCAAAGTTTGAATCAGATGAAAATAGACAACATTGGATTGGATATGAAACTTACATACTTACCATAATGTGTTGTCTTATTTTCATTGGGTTTAATACCCCTCCCTTCTTCACCCTTCCAGTATTCTCATTGATAACTGTTAGTGACTGGGTAGACCTCACCCGAGACTCTGTTAACAGTACTCTCTATCCTATTGCCTTTCTTTATTTCTTAGATAATTTGCATTATTTATTCTTATGGCTTTGTATCGAAATTTAGATGATATATCTGGCAAACTTGATCTGAGGTACTATTTATTTTTTATTTATTTATTTTATTTTATTTTTATTTTACATTTGTTGACCGGGCTAGTCCAACTGGATATATGTCCATTTTCAGTAGAGGCCCGGGGAGAATAGCTCCAAAATTACATAGTTAAAACATACTTCAATTTCCAATATGTTAAATTGAATCTAAAATAAGCAAAAAACAACAATATATTAGCAACAAATAGGTAAAAAACAACTCCATTACATAGGTATAGCCAGGTGAGAAAGAATGCAAGATATTTCCATTGAGAACAAAGATGACAATTTGATTAGCCTAAAAACTTCATTAAATAAGCAGAATTACAACAGGATATCACTGAGAGGTAGAAAAAGGAGATACATAGGGGTATGTCTGTTAAGCAGGTTGTTAACTAAAGCCCTCAGAGAAGGGCATAAGAGATGAGTCAGAACTGGTAAGGAAAGGGGAGTAGAAGTATTTAATTGAGACAGAGAGTTTAAATACTTTTTATTACTAGAAAAAGTCACATACTTGCAGGGTGATACTGAAAAAGTACAAAGGAAGTTGGTAAGAATAATAAGGACATAGAGGTGATAGGCAAGAAAGAAACAGCAGGTCAGTCAGGATTTGTGCAAGGGCATAGCCACTGGGATAGAAGGAAAGTTCTTAGTTGTTTCTTAAAAAGGGGTGTTGATGTAAGTGATGTAAGATTAGATGGAAGTTTGTTCCAGTCAGTTCCAACAAAGCTAGAAAATAGGCAGTCCCCAGGTTTATTGTTAGATTTAATGGAGGCTACTAGTAGCTTGCTTGCTGAGTGCAGTGTTGTAAGATTTGTATAAGGTTTGATAATGTTACAGAGTATGGGAGAGTTTATTGGATGATATAAGATCCTATGGGTAATTATAAGTTGCTGAAGAAGAAACTGATTGTGTAATTCTAGCCATCCTAGTTGTTTAAGGTTTTGGCAGTGATGGGTACGAAATGCGGAACCAGTAGCAAATCTAGCTATATTATTATATGAGGCTGATAGTTTGTTCAGATTGCTTTTGGAAAGGTTAGAATAGATGGGAGAGGCATAGAGAAGGGTGGATATAAGGTGTGTCTGGGCAATAGTGGACCTAGCTGGGAGCTAGCTTACTAGCGGGAGTAAGAACGGTGTTAAGCCTGTAAAGGGAGCCAAGTTTTCTATTTACTGATTTAATGCTCAAATTAATGTGTGAGTCAAAGTTAAGATTATTGTCAATTGTTACACCCAAAAGTTTGGTGGTTGTGTCTGGTGTTATAGTTCCATTTTTGGATGTAACTATGAAATAGATAGGGGAAGACTTTTGAGTAGGAGTAAACAATAATAACTTAGTTTTGTTAGGGTTGAGGAGGAGATGGTGGTTGTTGGACCAATTTTCAACTAAGTTAAAAACTTTTTGTGTATTGGTCTGCAGTTTGATAGTGGAGTCAGTGGCACAGATTAGTGTAGAGTCATCGGCATATTGTAAGGTGGTGGTTAGAGGAAGGGAAGCACTCAGATCATTAATTAAAATGGAAAAAAGGATTGGCCCCAAAATAGATCCTTGTGGAACCCCTAGGGTGATGGGAAGTTGAGAGGATAAGCTACTTTCTCAGAGAACTGCTTGTTTTCTATTCTCTAGGTAGGATTTGAACCATTTGAGTGCTTGAGTATCAAGTGACAGTGATTTCAGTATATCTAACAATAACTGATGGTTAACCATGTCAGGGGCTTTGGAGAGGTCTAAGAAGAGTGCTGAGGAAAGTAGGTTGTAGTTATGATTCTTATTAATACAGTCAGTAAAGGTTAAGAGTGCAGTTGTGGTGCTATGAAAAGGCCTGAAACCATGTTGGCAATCAGCTAGTAGGTAATTTTGGAGGAGATGATCAAGTAATTGCTGATGGATACATTTCTCCATAATTTTTGCTAATGGAGAGAGAAGGGCTATGGGATGGAAATTTGATAGATCTTTTGAGTTACCTCCCTTATGCAGTGGGATAATATGAGAGACTTTCCAGATGGCTGGGATAGTACCTTCAGTAATGGTTCTGTTTATTAGAATAGAAATAGGATAGGCAAGTGCTTCAGCTGCCATCTGTAAATATTCAGCAGGAATGGCATCTGCTGAAGGAGTACATGGTTTGAGTTTACGAAGTAAAGAAAGGATAAAATAAGTTGGAACTGGCTGGAGCTGAAATACGGGGGATTTATTGATAAGAGAAAGTGGCTTAGTAGTGTTAGTATGTGAGAGGGACTTTGCTAAAGATTGCACTGTTTCAGAAAATAATTTGTTAAAAGTGTCAGCAATTTGGTTGGGTGAGTTCTGAGTAAAATTAGAAGGGATGGGAGTTTTAGCGTGTCCAGGATGGAGTAGTTTATTTATGCCTGACCAGAAATTTTGAGGGTTTTGATTTTGGGTTTGTTGGAATTTTAGGTAATATTTTTTTTGTCAAGGAATATTAATTTTTTTGTCAAATTTCTAAGTTGCCTAAAGTTTTGATGGTCAGTTGGGTTTTTGGTAGTTCTCCATTTGTCCCAGATTTTATTTCTCAGCAGTATTTTCTGCCTGGTCACTTTTGAGAGCCAGGGAGCAGGTTTGTTCCTAGTTCTGACCCTACTGGAGGGGGCATGATGGTCTAGAATTTGGAAAAATGTCTTATTAAAATAAGAGACTGCTTCATCAAGAGGCAGATACTTTAGGGGTGACCAGTTACAGGCTTTGAGCTCAGCTTGGTAGCTAACCAGGTCTAGATTTTTCTTGCTACGAGTTATTCTATAGGCTAATGGATTGGAGTTAAATGTTTTTTGTCTAGTAATAAGTGTGAGTGATCACCAATATCATCAGGAAGTACATTTCCTTTATAGGTAAGGGGATTACTGTTCACTAATATCCAGTCTAAGATGCTTTGTTTGTTGCTAGGTTTATTAGTTCTAGTGGGGGAGGTAATGGTTTGGTGGAAGCCATAAAGGGTATTTTCAAGAGTGATAATGTTATTACCTGGGGGGGTGGATTCAGGAGCAAATGATGTACAAGGCTTTATTAGGATTTTATCTGGAGCTTAGAGATCAAAATTTCAGCATTGCTGGGTGAGGGAGGTTGTATATCTAGTGAGGTAACTTGTAAGTTAGATTTATACAATATTGCCATCCCACCACCTTTCTTGAACAGGTGGTCTAGTCTCAGGATGTTGTAGCCAGGTGGAATTATATCACTATCCTTAGTTACTGGTTACAAATTTCTGTTAGACATAGGATATCAAAAGAATGTCTGTGTAGCAGGGAATGCAGTTGGGTAATTTTATTGTTTATACTCCTTATATTGAGGTGGGCTATAGAGAGTGAGTTAGGTGTAGTAGTGGGAGCATAAAATGTAGTAGGAAGGACTGATTGGGAATCTAGGATCGTATTACTTGGTCCTGGGTTAGGATGTATATCACCGTGTAGTAATAGCTACAGTAGAGGATTATGCAAACATTTGGTGAGATAACAGAAAATAGAGTAAGGTTTTCTGGTTTGAAAATATTTAATGTGTGTAAGTCTGTGAAAATGTGGTAGGAGGTATGAAGGTGAGGAGGTTATATTGCTGTGGGTATAGGGAGGTTATCATAGAGAGAGAAGTTGTTCGTCTTGGTGGGTGCTGAAAATTGGTACAGGTTAGGTGTTCATAAGAAGTAAGTATAAGGGAGACAAGTAAAGTATTAAGAATTAATAAATAGAGGAATGAGTTAGAGTTTCTTGGTAAGCTGAAGATAGGCATAGTAAGTGGATGTGTAAAGATGTATCTGAGAGAAAATGAGTATAAGGAACAAGGAGTGGAAAAGGGTGGGGTGATTTGAAGAGAAAAACAGTATGTGGGATTTAGTAAGTACTTAGGAGGTGGGATGTAATAAGTAATTAGGAGTAAGCAATAAGTGAGTAATGTGGTGGAGTGAGGGATTGGATGATTGGTAAATGGGGAGTGGTTAAGGAAGTATAAGGTTGAGACCGCTGGGGGTGGGTGGGATATGGGGGTAGGGTAGGGGAGTGGAGTGAGCCCGCAGGGCGAACGGAGTGGGTAGAAACAGGTAAAGAGGCAGCTAGAGGGGAAATCAATCAGCAGTACTGGCTACTAAAGGAAAGACAGATAAGACAGGAGTGGGTAGTAACAGCAAAGAGTGAGTCTAGAAGAGGTAGATTTAGACAGCAATAAATTAGACAAACGTGAAATAGGCCCAGGTCTGGGCCTTTGGAGATATTAGGGTAAGTAGCTGGGAAAAATACAGAGGGTCCAACAGACTGTATAGCAGGGATAAGGGAGCCACCTAGAGGACAGGGTATTATAATGCTGGTAAGTAATAAAGGGAGCAGGATGAGTGTAAGAGGAGTAGGGTTGAAAGCTAGTATGAAGAGGTACAGCAAAGCATAGGGGGTGAGTTGGTTATAGGGTAGAAGGAAGGGATAGTAGAGGCTGCCTGCTGCCTAGCTAGGAGCGTACTTTATTACCCGTGTGGCAGAGAGTACAATGGAAGAAAGTATTTCAGGCAGGTCTTAGGGAATAACGTACTTTCTTTTCCTTGAGCAAAAGGGCAGGGCAAAAAAGGGCTATGAGCTGGAAACAACTGATAATTGCCAAGGGTCCTTTACCATCAGATATGTAGGTTCTGAGAGACTGGTGCAGGGATAGCACAGTAGAGCAAGGTACTCAAATGAAAAAAAGAGGGACAAAAGCTGTGAAGAGAATATATGGGTTAGCAATTGGCAAGGAAGGGTTGGTAAAAATCTACAAAAACATTCATACAAACAGTAAACTGAGGATGGCATATAGGCATTCCCTCACTTTAGATATTAGCATAAGAGAGCAGATTTTCAAAACAACCATGCTATAAACTCTGTACTTGTAATAGGACACAGTTTGTTGGCTAGTATACACAGGACAATAAAATAAAGTTAGCAAAACATCATACCCTCGTCCCTTAATAGCAATAATAGTAGACACAATTTAAGGGAACAGTGTTATAAACCCTATACTATAAATGGACACCGTTTGATATTTCAGTATGACTGCATTCCCCACCATAGGTTTGAGAAATGTTTCACTATGTAGCAGTACAGAAAAATGATACAAATTAAAACGAACACAGTAAGGATTCACACTAAACCCATAGATATTACTGTTGTAATGGAGCTAATCAAATGTTACAGCTGGGTCGCTTCTGATTTAAACAGCCAGGGAAGAAGTAAACTAAAATGTACTTGGTGTGCCCCCACGTGGGTGGCGTAGTTCTAAAAAGTCATTTGCAGGCTAAATGCAAACAAGTAAAAACAGGCTAAAAAAGCCGCTTAACAGTTTAAGTCAAATAATAGAGTACTGGCTAGTAGGGTTGTCTACAGGCTTAACACAGCAATTAGATGGATCACAAACAGTTGAATACTGGCACGCTCAGAGATAGCTCCTCGCAGATAGCGTGTACCCAGATAGCTGTTACCGGCTTACAACAAGGCAATTATCAAGTTAAGAGCCTAAAACAAACTATTAGGGGCTTAGCACTTTACCAATGGCTAGGATTCATACTAAGCCCATAGGTATTATTGTAGAAGTGCAGCTAATCAAGTGTTTCAGTTAGGTCGCTTCTGATTTAAACAGCCAAGGAAGAATTAGACTATAATGCACTCGGAGTGCCTCCACATGGGTGGCGTAGTTCTAGAAAGCTGTTTGCAGGATAAACGCAAACAAGTAAAAGCAGGCTGAAAAAGCCGCTTATAAGTGTAAGACAAATAATAGGAGTACTGGCTGGGAAGGTTGTCTACAGGCTTAACACAGCAATTGGACACTGACTAAAAAGCCGTTTACAGGCTTATCACAACAGTTGAATATTAGCACGCTCAGGAATAGCTCCTGGCAGATAGCGTGTACCTAGATAGCTGTTACCAGTTTACAACAAGGCAACTATTGATTTAAAAGCCTAAAACAAACTGTTAGGGATCTAGCACTCTACTGATGACTACAGGTATATGCAGAAAACATAACAGCTGTACAGGCTTACAGACATAAACATTCAACAAAAACCATTTGAATGTTAGCAGGAACTAGGAGATAGCTTTTAGGTACCCAGTTTTCATATTAAACATTTCAGCATGTATAGTTAAACAACAATCAAAGCAATACATACCACAGGCACTAGATGCTAGGAGCAGGGCATACAGACAGCAGCCAGGGCTTTACTGGAGTACTTAGAGATGGAACGGCACAAAGCCCAGGGTATTTATGGGATGCCGGTGCATAGATCTGAAAAGAGGAGGGGTAAAGTGGAAGAGCTGGTACAGATGGGAGGGACCAGATGAGGTCAGCATTCGGGAGGACTATGGGTCATCCTGCAAGAAGCAAAAAAGGTTAAGAAGACAGGGGGAAATAAGAAAGGCGACGGCTAAAAAAGATAGGGGTTAAGGACAAGAGGAATTGATGGCAGTAGAGAGGTATGAAGGTGCTAAGTTCCTAAATAGGAAACAGGTAAAGAGGCAGTTAGAGGGGAAATCAGTCAGCATTACTGGCTACTGAAGGAAAGACAGATAAGGCAGGAGTGGGCAGTAACAGCAAAGAGTAAGTCTAGAAGAGGTAGATTTAAACAGCAATAAATTAGACAACGGTGAAATAGGCCCAGGTCTGGGCCTTTGGAGATATTAGGGTAAGTAGCTGGGAAAAATACAGACTGTATAGCAGGGATAAGGGTGCCACCTAGAGGACAGGGTATTATAATGCTGGTAAGTAAGAGAGGGAGCAGGAAGACTGTAACAGGAGTAGGGTTGAAAGCTAGTACGAAGAGGTACAGCAAAGGATAAGGGGTGAGTTGCTTATAGGGTAGAAGGATGGGATAGTAGAGGCTGCCTGCTGCCTAGCTCAGAGCGTACTTTATTACCCATGTAGCAGAGAGTACAATGGAAGAAAATATTTCAGGCAGGTCTTAGGGAACAATGTACTTTCTTTTCCTTGAGCAAGAGGGCAGGGCAAAAAAGGGCTATGAGCTGGAAACCGATGATAATTGCCAAGGGTCCTTTACCATCAGATATGTAGGTTCTGAGAGACTGGTGCAGGGATAGCACAGTAGAGCAAGGTACTCAAATGAAAAAAAGAGGGACAAAAGCTGTGAAGAGAATATATGGGTTAGCAATTGGCAAGGAAGGGGTGGTAAAAATCTACAAAAACATTCATACAAACAGTAAACTGAGGATGGCATATAGGCTTTCCCTCACTTTAGATATTAGCATAAGAGAGCAGATTTTCAAAACAACCATGCTATAAACTCTGTACTTGTAATAGGACAGAGTTTGTTGGCTAGTTTACACAGAACATTCACAGGGACAATAAAACAAAGTTAGCAAAACATCATACCCTCGTCCCTTAATAGCAATAATAGTAGACATAATTTAAGGGAACAGTGTTATAAATCCTATACTATAAACGGACACCGTTTAATATTTCAATGTGACTGGATTCCCCACCATAGGTTTGAGAAATGTTTCACAATGTAGCAGTACAGAAAAATGATACAAATTAAAACAAACGCAGTAAGGATTCACACTAAACCTATAGATATTACTGTTGTAAAGGAGCTAATCAAATGTTACAGCTGGGTCGCTTCTGATTTAAACAGCCAGGGAAGAAGTAAACTAAAATGTACTTGGTGTGCCCCCACGTGGGTTGCATAGTTCTAAAAAGTCATTTGCAGGCTAAACGCAAACAAGTAAAAACAGGCTAAAAAACCCACTTACAAATTTAAGTCAAATAATAGAGTACTGGCTAGTAGGGTTGTCTACAGACTTAACACAGCAATTGTATGCCGGCTAAAAATGCTGTTTACAGGCTTATCACAAACAGTTGAATATTGGCACGCTCAGAGATAGCTCCTCGCAGATAGCGTGTACCCAGATAGCCGTTACCGGCTTACAACAAGGCAATTATCAAGTTAAGAGCCTAAAACAAACTGTTAGGGGCTTAGCACTTTACCAATGGCTAATATTCATACTAAGCCCATAGGTATTATTGTAGAAGTGCAGCTAATCAAGTGTTTCAGTTAGGTCGCTTCTGATTTAAACAGCCAAGGAAGAATTAGACTATAATGCACTCGGAGTGCCTCCACGTGGGTGGCGTAGTTCTAAAAAGCCGTTTGCAGGCTAAACACAAACAAGTAAACGCAGGCTGAAAAAGCCACTTATAAGTGTAAGACAAACAATAGAGTACTGGCTGGGAAGGTTGTCTACGGGCTTAACACAGCAATTGGACACTGACTAAAAAGCCGTTTACAGGCTTATCACAACAGTTGAATATTTGCTCGCTCAGGAATAGCAGCTCCTGGCAGATAGCGTGTACCTAGATAGCCGTTACCGGTATACAACAAGGCAACTATTGAGTTAAAAGCCTAAAACAAACTGTTAGGGATCTAGCACTCTACCGATGACTACAGGTATATGCAGAAAACATGCAGTCATAAACATTCAACAAAAAACATTTGAACGGCAGCAGGAACTAGGAGATAGCCTTTAGGTACCCAGTTTTCATATTAAACATTTCAGCATGTATAGTTAAACAACAATCAAAGCAATACATACCACAGGCACTAGACGCTAGGAGCAGGGCATACAGACAGCAGCCAGGGCTTTACTGGAGTACTTAGAGATGGCGCGGCACAAAGCCCAGGGTATTTATGGGATGCAGGTGCATAGATCTGAAAAGGGGAGGGGTAACGTGGAAGAGCCAGTACAGATGGGAGGGACCAGGGGAGGACAGCATTCGGGAGGACTGTGGGTTGTCCTGCAAGAAGCAAAAAAGTTAAGAATACAGGGGGAAATAAGAAAGGCGAGGGCTAAAAAAGATAGGGGTTAAGGACAAGAGGAATGGATGGCAGTAGAGAGGTATGAAGGTGCTAGGTGCCTAAATAGGAAACAGGTAAAGAGGCAGCTAGAGGGGAAATCAATCAGCAGTACTGGCTACTGAAGGAAAGACAGATATGGCAGGAGTGGGTAGTAACAGTGAAGAGTGAGTCTAGAAGAGGTAGATTTAGACAGCAATAAATTAGACAAAGGTGAAATAGGCCCAGGTCTGGGCTTTTGGAGATATTAGGGTAAGTAGCTGAGAAAAATACAGAGGGTCCAACAGACTGTATAGCGCCACCTAGAGGACAGGGTATTATAATGCTGGTAAGTAAGAGAGGGAGCAGGATGAGTGCAACAGGAGTAGGGTTGAAAGCTAGTACGAAGAGGTACATCAAAGGATCAGGGGTGAGTTGGTTATAGGGTAGAAGGAAGGGATAGTAGGGGCTGCCTGCTGCCTAGCTCAGAGCGTACTTTATTATCCGTGTGGCAGAGAGTATTTCAGGCAGGTCTTAGGGAACAACGTACTTTCTTTTCCTTGAGCAAGAGAGCAGGGCAAAAAAGGGCTATGAGCTGGAAACCGCTGATAATTGCCAAGGGTCCTTTACCATCAGATATGTAGGTTCCGAGAGACTGGTGCAGGGATAGCACAGTAGAGCCAGGTACTCAAATGAAAAAAAAGGGAGAAAAGTCTGCTTAAATGCTGAGAGAAACTGATTTTGTTATGGTGACCAATTGCAATCCTGTAGACTCCATTTTGTAGGGAACTGTAGAGTTCAATCTGCTTAAATGCTGAGAGAAACTGATTTTGTTATGGTGACCAATTGCAGTCCTGTAGACTCCGTTTTGTAGAGAACTGTAGAGTTCAATCTGCTTAAATGCTGAGAGAAACTGATTTAGTTATGGTGACCAATTGCAGTCCTGTAGACTCCATTTTGTTGGGAACTGTAGAGTTCAATCTGCTTAAATGCTGAGAGAAACTGATTTTGTTATGGTGACCAATTGCAGTCCTGTAGACTCCGTTGTGAAGGGAACTGCAGAGTTCAATCTGCTTAAATGCTGAAAGAAACTGATTTTGTTATGGTGACCAATTGTAGTCCTGTAGACTCCGTTTTGTAGGGAACTGTAGAGTTCAAACTGAGTCACACCAGGTCAGCCAGGGGGGGGGGGGGAATCTTAAGCACCTAGATTTGAAAATCTAAGGTGAAGTGGAGGGAAGTTTGGCTAGGGGAGAAGTCAGAGCCCTGGATCCAAAGCTTCAAACAAGGTACCAAGGTTGGATCCATTCAGATCCGGCAACCCAAAGATCATTGTCTGTGAACATCAGGCAATTCTTACATTGCCTGAGTATACCAAATCCTAACCTGTCACTGTTTTGTTTGTGGGAAATGCAAATGCCTAGCCAAATTTGAGGTCACACTCACAATCAAACCAGTCTTATGGGCATCATTTACCTACTCCACACATACTAAATTCTTCATTATCATATGCTGAGGCACTAAAAAAATCCTTGCCCAATCTAGAACGGACTATAAGGTACAAGGCCTTGCATAAATTAAGCACTGCAGCACCAACAAGGTGTGAAGTGTGACATGGAAGAATAAGAGAATGTAATAGTTTTTCAGTTTCTGGGTTAAAGTATTGGTTCAAGAAAAGTAGTAACTAAAATCTAATACACCCAGGACCAAAAATTACTTGTAAAACAGATGTAGCCAGGCTGTAGTCCAAAATGGGTAGTTTTATTTCATAAAACAAGTGATTAAATGCTTTTGGCTATGCACAGCATAGCCTTCATCAGAATACATTACATTACAAAAACTAAATAATAACCGCTACCATGCGCTGGGTCAAAACGGCTGGATGAACACAAAGTTAATATTCCACAAGATAATGTCCACAAATCCAATAATAGAATCCACCAAGGACTGCAGAAAAGTCAAGAATAAAACTGTTTAATGACGAAAACTGTTAGCGCTTTCACCCGTAGGCTTCTTCAGACAGTATAAAAATGCAGAGCACGCACTCAATTTAAATACATAAAAAGTGCTCATGATAGGTCAAATAATAATCACATGTTAAAAACTGCACATACTAAAAAACATGTGGCCCCACTTTGAAGAAAATGTGGGAAAGGACCAAAGCTCCTTAGTTATTAATTTGTTGAAAAGAACTTTAACGCAGTATGAATATGAGGTTTTGAACAAGGACTTGAGTTTTATCCCCACTAAACGTGGTGACTTAGTAGAATCCATACTTGATGTTAAGTCTTTTGTAAGGAATATACAGCTAAGGCTGGATTTTCAATCTTCAGATAGAAATATGAGAGAAGTGAGGTTTAGACCCACTAGTGTATATTTACCACAGTTACACCCCCTATTAGATACATATTCACGTTTGGTAGAGAATGATATTTATGACCATTTTACCAATGTTAAAAACTATAGGTATGGTCAGAACCTGAATATACAACAGCGACAGGCCTTGACAGCCTTGAGGCTGGATCATGACATTGTCATTAGACCAGCCGATAAAGGAGGGCCAATTGTGATAATGGATACTTCTGTGTATGTAGAGAGTATGCGTACTATGTTGAATACGGGCTCCTTTTACACTCAAATAGATATGACGGTAGTAACAGATAGAGTGTTTAAGGTTTTTGAGATGTTGGATGATTTAGTCTTGAACTATGATGTTACTGAAGAGTTGTATTGTTATTTGAAAGTCAAGAATCCACGCCTGCCGATTATACAAGGCTTGCCTATGGTTCACAAGTCTTTAAACCAACCACCCATGAGACCCATTGTCTCTGGGCAGGGTTGGTTGACTGAACCCATGTCTATTTACCTCGAACATTTTTCTAGACCTATGGTGGAAAAGAGCCGTCACATTCTCAAGGACAGTAAACAGTTTTTGATTGACTTGTATGATTTTATGAAGGACATAGATCCCTCTAGAGACTTTTTATTTGTTACTCTAGATGTGGTGAGTTTATTCACTGTTATACCTAATGATTTAGGGGTTTTGTCTTTTCTTAGTTATCTACGTAAGAATTCTAGTTATACGAACAAGTTTATTGACTTATTAGCTTTGTTTCTGGAGACTATATTAAGTAATAATGTGTTCATGTTTGGGGACATGATATACTTGCAGAATGATGGCGTAGCTATGGGCACGTCTTGTGCCAATAGCTACGCCAACATAGTTATGGCCGAGTGGGAAGAGCAGTTCCTGTTTCAGCATGGTCGATTTAAGGAGTCTATTGGGCTCTATAGGAGGTTTGTGGATGACCTCTTTTTTATATGGTTTGGTAATGAGGAGGAATTGTTGTTGTTTGTACAAGAAGTTAACCAATCTAAAGAGTTTTTGAAATTTACATTATGTTATTCCAAGGATAGTGTTTCCTTTTTGGACATTTTTATGCAGAGGCTTCCAGATGGCCTTATTAATACTTGTATACATAGGAAAGCATGCTACCGGAATGCACTGCTTCATAGACGCAGTATGCATCCTACTTATGTATTCCATAATGTTATGAAAGGGCAGATTATGAGGGCCTCAAGAATGAATCCGACTGATGTAGGATATGCAGAAGAGTTGAATAGGATGGGTGAGATGTTTAAGGTTAGAGGTTATGAACAACATGCCTTTGATATGATGAAACTGGAAGTGAGTTCACTACGTGCTAGTGTAGCGAAACCTTACTACTCAGAAACATCTTTGGTTGATGATGGTATTAGTCCCATTGATGTGGCACTTCCGAGTCATGTAAGGGCCCCCCTTTTCTATACTACAGATGCAAGGGCTATAAGGAGTTTTTTGGAACATAGATGGGAGATTTTGACTTTAGATCCCACCATAAAGGATGTGATAGGACCGAAGCCTTTGGTCAGTTATAAAAATAAACCTAATGTACGCAGTATGTTGTGCTACAGGAACAATTCTTTGACTTCACGTTCAGGAATTGTACCCACTACGAATACGAACCCTTATGGACATTGTAATCACTGTGGACTAATAGACACTAGGACTTCGTTTATTCACCCTGTCACGAAATATGAATTTAAACTCCGTACTGATACTAATTGTATGAGTTCCAACGTTGTTTATTCGGCTAGATGTACTGCCTGTACATCATTCTATATTGGTAAAACGAATAGAACCCTTAAAGAACGGATTAGGGAACACACATACCAGATTAGGATAGGCAGTAACACGAATGCATTAGCCCGACACGTTGGATCAACAGGCCCACAGCATACGTTCCTGTTTTGTGCTTTAGAAGTGACAACTTTGAGTTTAAGGGGAGGAGATCTTATTAATTTTACTTTAGAGAAGGAAATGAATTGGATCATCAGGTGCAGGGCGGATAAGCCTCCGGGGCTTAATGAGAAAGTGAATATTGCCCCTGCCCTGAGGAAGAGAAGATGCCATAGACCATAGTGATGTGTTTTTTGATGTTACATTTATATTTATGTAACTTTTTTATATTTATTCTGTATTTGCCATGAGTTTTTAATGCATAGCGCTTGAATGCCCCATTAGTTTTATTGAACACACAAATGTTTTTTAGTATGTGCAGTTTTTAACATGTGATTATTATTTGACCTATCATGAGCACTTTTTATGTATTTAAATTGAGTGTGTGCTCTGCATTTTTATACTGTCTGAAGAAGCCTATGGGTGAAAGCGCTAACAGTTTTCGTCATTAAACAGTTTTATTCTTGACTTTTCTGCAGTCCTTGGTGGATTCTGTTATTGGATTTGTGGACATTATCTTGTGGAATATTAACTTTGTGTTCATCCAGCCGTTTTGACCCAGCGCATGGTAGCGGTTATTATTTATTTTTGTTTTACATCCATTGCGATTGATGGGTCGCTGCTCCGTTGTTCTGGTGTGGTTTTCGTTTTTGCCTTGTACATTACAAAAACTATTTCATTAAATAAGAGTCACTGACCAATCACAAACATAAATTAATTAACTAGTAGATCCACTGACACTACACTACTCATTCACTCATTAAGTTAATATTATTAATTTATATTTCACACTTTCAACTTAAAACATATGTTCACTAAAACATGTTTTGAAAAAGTCTAATGTGTACATTCAGATTTCATCACTTATTTTCAGTATATTGTTTATTTCTTATTTGCCCTTTCCTGCAAAACTGGGACAATGGAAATATTTTCATTTAAACCTGGGAGAAACATTGCTGCTGTTCTAAATTGCCATTGTGTTTCTTTTTTCTTTAAAAAGTTCTTCCAATCACCGCCCCTAGGATTTGATTTCACCTGCTCTACAATTCCAAATGTAAATTTAATAAAGGTGTGATATACTTTAGAATGCTTATATAATGCACTGTTTTTTTTTATTTTTGATGTCATTAATATGCTCATACACCCTGTTTTTGAGTGCCCGCTCTGTCTTTCCCAAATAGAATGCTGAACAGGAGTTGCACACAGCTAAGTACACAGCCCCTTTGCTCGTGCAGTTCCCTTTTACAAATACTACTCTGCTTTTCATCCTATTGACCAAGACTACTGAGTTCTCTTTGTGTATGAAACAACATTGTTTACACATTCCACAGGGTCTAGTACCCATACTACTTACTGTTCTAGGTTCTAACGTATATTCTAAGAGACCCTTGATGTTGTGCCCTGTCTTATTCACAAATTTAGGACCCTCTCCCAACTTTTTGTGTATTTCTTGGTTAGTTTTAAAAATAGTCCAATTCTTTTTGATTATCTCCCTGAATTCCTTAGTTGAAGAATTATATTCTAGTACACATGCTCTTTTATATTTGTCATTTTCCTTACTAATTTCCAAGTTATTTTTTTTTGTAATCCTACCCCTAATAATGGAAGGTAGTCTATGCCCCACTTATTGTGTACTTCTGAAATAATTTCCTCAACTAACTGTTTGGGATATCCTCTCTCTTCAAACATCGCCTGTATTTTACTTAATTCGTCTTCTAAGTCATCATAGTGGGAAGTCATTCTTGCAACCCTCACTGCCTGTCCCTTCACAATACTTCTTTTTTGTGCTGGAGGGTGATTGCTCCCAAAGTGTAAATACGTACTACAAAATGTTGCTTTCCTGTATATACGTGATCTAAATCCATCCACATCCTTGATAATTTGTACATCCAAATAATTGATACTAGTGACGTCATGGTTGAAAGTAAACTCTAAGAAGTCAGTTATTCCACTTAAATACATCATAAAGTCTGAAATCTCATCTTCCGTACTGTTCCATAAAACAAACATGTCGTCCAAAAACCTGGAATATAGTTGTATTTTATCCCAGTAAGGGCTATTAAAATATAATTAGATTCCAATCCCAAGAGTACTATATTTGCGTAAATTGGGGCACATGCTGCCTCCATTGCTACACCTCTTATCTGCTGATAGTATTCTCTGTCAAGAAAAATAGTAGACATGAGTTAATTAAGGTCTGAGCACTAAGTTAACCGTATATAGTCAATATTCAAGTCGAGCCTAGCTATAAGCTTTATTTGGTGAGCGAATAAGAGAACTTAATATAATTTCTGCTCCTAATTAAGGTGTTGATTTGGGGTAAATTAATTTGGTTCAAACACTAAAACCAGGTCTACAGTAAGTAATTTGGCTTAGACTGGCTATATGATCGACTTTAAATGTGCAACAATGTATCACTGCTTAACTTTGCAATTTGAAACTTAAAGTACCTGCATCTGTCGAATGCAGCCTTGTGCTGCACTAAACGGAAAATTGGCACCCACTGATAAACTGAAGAGAAAAAGTGAAAGAATCAATAAGACAGCAGTTAGTAATATCTACCTACTTAGAAACAGAAGCAAAATATTCCATCACCAGATAATCACAATGGGTCTCGTCAAGTTTACACCTTCACTAGAAAACTAATGGAAACTGTACTTTAATGTGAAATTAAATATAAAAGTAGGAAAAAAGTGGAAAGTCACAGAGAGAATGCTTTGTTTAGCAAAATGGAGATACTAGCTAACAAATTAGCAAAGAACACTCAGGATTTGTTAATCAAACAGCCAGATGACTATAAAATGCATGATATAGGTCATTTAACTGAAACTGTATTAATGTAAAAAAAAGTGTAAAATCACAGGGAGAGCACTGATTAACTAGAGGGTTACAGTCTGATACACTGACAGACAAGTGACTGTTTAAGTCACAAAGCCTGCAAATTTAGCTAAACAAACTGTGACAAAAAGTTTATAAAATTTGATAAAATAAGCAATGTTGTTGTTGTCTTTTGGCTTTTCCCGGTTAGGGGTTGTCACAGCGGAACTCCAGTCCACTAATGATTGGCAGTAGATTTTCACGAACGCCGAGGTGCCAGCTCGACGTTCAACCTTCAATGAAGGCTCGCCCATTTACGCATGTCTTTCAAATGCCCAACCAACCACGGGGAGGACATGCAGATTCCACACAAAAGGCACTCCCCGCACTCCAGCCGAGAATCGAATGGGAGAACTTCTTGCTGTGAGGCAACAACATTATCGCTACACCACCAAGCAATAAAGTCTAGAAATCACCAAAATGACAGTAAGTGCAAGTCCATTCTTGGCTATTACAAGGAGTTTAAGTTTGAAAATGCCAAAAAATATTATCAGCATGTGTTTCAATTCAGCTCTCCTGAAGTCTTGGGAAAAGACCTATTATAATTAAATATTGTAAAATCTAGTCTACTGTTGTGGAGAGCACTCCTTACCAAACAACACCATTGACATCTAACTTTGTTTTAAACCTCTGTTATTGCTCACATTTGTTTTTTAACTAGAATTGTTTTCAGAAAATCCTGTGAAATACAGTGATGAACGTAGGCTTCTGAATGAGTGATCTTCACATCTACTGTTTGTGAATGAATCATACAGAGTAGACAGTGCGCTCTTACCAGTTACTTCTACAAATTTTGGTAATATCACACACAATACATATATGCATGTATTGAGTGAGCAAGTGTCTTACAGCAAAATGCCTACAAAAATAATACTCTCAAGTACAACAACCAAATAATATGTGTATATCTATATCTATATCTATATATATATATATATATATATATATATATATATATATATATATATATATATATATATGGTTCCCATTCAGAAGCCTGAAACATCATAAGCCTGAAAATCAAAATCCTGAAACCAAAAGCCTGAAAATTCAGAATCCTGAAAACTCAAAATCCTGAAAGCCCAAAATCCTGAAAGACCAAAATCCTGAAACTCAAAATCCTGAAAACACAAATAATGCTAATATGTCACTATAAAGACACTAATATCTACCAACTGACCCTGACCCTAACCCTAACCCTAAGGTCCGTCACTATCGCACACTCACCTGTCCCGCGCTCTAAACCTAACTCACTTAAACCGCCCCTAACCCCAATATTTGTCACTATTGCATACATGCCTAACCTGCGCCCTAACCCTAACTCACTTAAACCGCCCCTTACCCTAAAATAAAACCAACCGGACACTTACCTGACCCCAACGCATGACCTAACACCACAGGGCTAACAATAGCAAAGCCACAATGACATCAGTATGTCTATTTTGTGTTTTCAGGATTTTGAGTTTCAGGATTTTGGTCTTTCAGGATTTTGGGCTTTCAGGATTTTGAGTTTTCAGGATTCTGAATTTTCAGGCTTTTGGTTTCAGGATTTTGATTTTCAGGCTTATGATGTTTCAGGCTTCTGAATGGGAACCATATATATATATATATATATATATATATATATATATATATATATATATATATATATATATTTATTTATTTACAAACACATTGTCATTTAAAGTCTGTCTCAAATAGTCAAAACCATTTTCCACAGGATATTTTTATGAGAATATTTTCAACTGAAGTGCTACTGTCCATGGGGTTCCTTTGAGAAGGACCAAATTGAATTATGTTTCATAAGCTGAAGTAGATTTTTTAGGATAAGTGATCCTGTAGTTGTAGTATTTAATGAAAAAAGGAGTTTGACAACTTAAAAATCAAATCGGCACTCAATGTTACTTCATATTAAGCACTGTATTGCAGTTGAATAAATAACATAAGCATCATGACAGCCATTAAACCTAGTATACCTGAATGCTAGAAGCATTTATATTCACTAATGTAAACAGATTAATTCATGTGTTCTAATTGATATACAGGCCTGCATTATTCATTCAACTTCTGTTTTGTCTGCTGCCCCCACAACAAACACACACAGACAAGGACACAGCATGATGAATGGAAGAAAAGGATATCCATAACACACAACTGCCTAAATGCGCTGCTTCTGTATTCTTGCAGCAGCTTTCACTTCCTAGTTCTTGAGCTCTAATATTGTTCCTGCCACATCACGGCCAACCAGAACTTCACAGTTCACTAAATGGTTCTGAGGGAGTGCATATCTGTTTTGCAGATTCGATCTGTGATGTCACAGGACTCCATTAAAGCTAATAAAATTACTGTAATTGCTCAGTAGGAGGAATGACCCCATGACAGCAGTTTAGTAAACACCTGAATCATTTCAGCAAATCACAGATGTGGAGATTGCAGTTAAAATGCCATATTGTATTAAGAAACTAGGGTATTTAATATCCTGCTTGTATCTGATGTTGACACTGGGACAGAAACTTTAAAATTAGGACACATGGCAGTTAGTTTATATTTGGGTCAGTACCACATTTTCCTGATGGCAGAGGGAGATGAATAAACTCAAATACATAGGCCTACTGTTTAGTTTCACAAAGAAACGGCACTACATGTCATCGTGACTGTGACCAGTGCAGCTTAAATGCAGTTCTAAATTATGACATAGCTGGTTCCAGGATGAAGGAGTATTACACCTTTTCTTGGAGCAAGCAATAGAGACTCCACTATCTGTACTGACCACAATCATGAATTTGCTGTACTTCTGAAACAGAAAGCAAATCGTACTTTAAAATTCAATTTGACATGCATGGATCAGACAGGGCAATTGAATTAGAGTTTTTAAACAGTTTAAATGAGCTGTGTTTTCAGGCAAAACCATTGTGCTGTATGCTGTGCTGTAGATACTGGAGAAGCTTTAACATTTTGTGTCTAAGCCACTTTTGAATTTTTCATTAAATTATCACTTATGACATAGGCATTCATACATTTATATAAATGAAAACAAACCATATTGACACAATTTTGTTTGCAGACATTATACATTGCTTATAATCTATCCACTCACTGTCAGTCAAACATTACATAGCTCATTCAAATCATGCCTTCTTTAAAACCTCATTCCTCATCTGTATGTATTGTTCCCACAATTTCCATTTTATTCTATGTAATTTGCTTCTACCCCTTTCTAAAGATCCCATTTCCAATTGTTTTATCTATTTTACTATATTCACTACTTCTAGTACAGTTGGTTTAGACTTTGATTTCCATTTTTCCTTTTTTGGCAGCCACCATAATTAGACTTCGCAAGGCCATAATATGTCTAAGCACTTCTGATTCTGTATCAAAGCTCAAAAAAAATATTTCCTTAGTCATACCAATTTGTTCACCCAGTATTTCTGATAGAGAAGTCTCCAGGGAATTTTTAAAGTCTGCCAAATCATTACACTCCCAGAAAATAAGTTCCCAGTTACCTCTTTCTTCCCCATCACACCTCCAACATTTGCTGTCTACCTGAGGAAAATTCTTTGGAGTCTACTTGGGGTATAAAAATACCTATGTAAACACTTCCAAGCAAAGATCCTAAATCTTCTAGACTTTGCATATTAGCGAGACATACATATAAACCCCATTGTTTCTTTGTGAATTGTTTACCCAGTCTCTCTTCCCAATCCTTTTCAAACTCCTCTGATTGATTCTTACAGTTATGCAATATTTTATATGGTCTACTAATAATTCCTTTTGTAAGAGCAGCTTCTGTTCTAGATTATAGTAAAAACTCTATCAGTGCTGGTCTTCCCTTAGACTATCCATATTTATTTCTCTTTACCTATACTCTGATATCAATCCTTGATAGGGAAAGCAATTTCTAGCTTGCAGTCCAAATAAATTCTTGACCTCTTCTCATTCTGTTTCCTTTCCCTCTGCAATTATTAGCTCCCAATACCTTGGTACGTTTGCCAGTTTTCTCCAATAAATTCCAGCCTCCTCTTGCCTATTGTCTGTATCTCTAATTGCAGTCATCCCTATCGGCAGAACCTCCTTTCTCCATACCCGTGTTGGCTTAGTTCTTAAAATACTTTCTGCTACTTTATGAATATAATATTTTGTATGTTTATTGTTATTCTACTTAGGGATCTGTATCCAAAATCCCAGTCTCTCCTTATTACTTGAGCTTCCCCTGTTTCATCATTATCCCTTTCTGCTTGTGCTTTATACTGGAGCCTTAACTGTGTAGTTCTGAAATACTCTTTCAGATAGGGTATTCTCAGACCATCATGTTCTACTGGAAGAGTCAGCTTATCCCACTTGACTCTTGCCATCTTCCCCCCCAGATAAAATCCTTCAGCTCTTTATTAATTCTATTCAAAACTTCTCCTCTGGTTGATAAAAATATGCTTAACTTATATATAAAACTAAAGGGACTAAAACATTTTAACTGCTTGTATTTTGCTATCCATATCCATAAAACAGAGCTTCCTGTTTCTCAGTTTTTACATTATCTTTTGTTTAGTCTCTTCTCACATATCTTTAGCTGCTACACCAGAATCCTTTTTAATCCATACTCCTAAATACTTAATTTTATCATGTCCCCATAAATATGGATATTGCTGGACCAGTTCATGTGTGGGCACATAGTTTACAGCTATTGACTTTGTTTTAGCTTTATTAATTTTGTATCCTGAAAAGATATGAAAATGTCTCAAAATGTTCCACAACACTGAAATGTCCTTTTCTGGTTTTAACAGGTGTAAAATACTATCATGTGCAAATAAAGCCAGCTTTTCTTGACTAGTATACCAGTTATATCCTTTTCTGAGTCCCTTATTTTCTTTGGCAGTGGTCCAAAATATAATGCAAATAACAAAGAAGACACCCCTGCCTGGTTCCTCTGCACAGACAGAAATTATCGCAGAGAAACCAACCACTTCTATATCCTTCTAATCAGCATTATAATGTTTATCAGAGAATGCAATTGCTTCCATTACCCTGCTCATAAGCTCCCAGCTTACTCTGTCTAATGTTTTCTCAGCATGAAGACCTACCAACAACAGTGGTGTTTTCTTACATTATGCTTCCCTCTATATCATCAGTGTTCTGTTAATGTTGTCAAATGTTTTCCTCCACTCCACAAAACCACATTGATCCATATCGATCACATTTGGCATTCCCCTTTGCCATTTGTTTAGCCATTATAGACATAGGCAGTTTATAATCATGAGTTAGGATAGAAATATGACACTGGATGTGATGGGTCTTTACCCTCTTTAGTTATTACAGCCACCACCAGGATGTTGATGATGCTCCACTTCTTACAATACTGTTAAACAAAACCTTCCAGGTCTTTATCATTTTTTTCCTTTCTAGCTTCCAAACTTCCACATGAATGCCATCTATTCCTGGGTACATTCCTGTGGATTGGTTATACATCACAATTTTTATCTCATCTCCTCCTATTCTAACTGTTAGTAACTGAGCCTCCTGTACCTCTAACCTTGGTATATTTAATTTTTCCATAACATTACCATTTGTGCCTTTTCTTGATTTCCATATTTCTCTGCTTTCTACAGACTTTCATAACATTTTCAAAATATTTTTGGTACTCTACAGGATCTCTTGTTATCTTTCTTGTTATAGGCTCCCTAAGCTTGGCAACAACCCTTTCTACTTTCTGTTTCCTGAGTCATTGTGCTAAAAGTTTTTGTGCTCTGGAGTTATTATCCAGAAACAGTTGCTTAGCAGCAATCTTGCTAAGCTCATGCATATTATTGAGGTAATCCTTTATTTTCTGTTTAGCATTCTGCAATTGCTCCTGTTCTTGTTCTGTGAGATTCCCCCATTCTGCAATACTTTAACTTTTGTCAGGCCCTCTAAATAATTCTTGTTGCTTCTTAACCATATCGCTCTTTCTTTCATTTCCACCATATTTTTAAATCCCACTTTAATTTTATCCCACTCCCTAACTATATTTTCAGAAGAAATTTCTGTCTTCTCTAATAACTCTCGAATGATTTCCACTACCCATTCCTTAAATTCATCTCTTTTCAACAGATGGATGGGAATGGACCAGTATCTAATTTTTATTTCATTAACATGTATTGTAATTTTTGATATTATTGGCTTGTCATCTGAAATAGTAATTGGATGCTTCTCAAACCTTTCAATTAAATGCACATATTCCTGTAAAATATATATATTCTTTCTAGTCTAGACCATATTTTATATCTTGGGGAATAATATGTATATTCACTCCGAACTCCTACTAATGAATTCACATCTTCCATGCAAAATATTTTCATAAATGTCTTCAAAAATCTACACTCTTTTGTTATATTTCCCTTCTGGGCCCTCCAGATACATCTTCACTGCTGCAAATGAAATTCCAGTCCCCATCTATATAAGTAATATTCCCTGCTGAAAGCTGATTATTTCTCCCAAAATTTTCTTAAGCTCCATTATAGCAGTTTTAGGTGGAATATAAATACATACCAGTGCAATCCTCTTCCTTTACCAGTAGCCCCTTAGTACTATAAATCTACCATTGTTATCTTTTTAGTCTCTTCTACCACTATTAGAGCTCCTCTTGCAATTATTATAAGTACTCCTCTTTTTCTTTGTCCCAGGTATTCTGCTGCATAACTGTTCGAAAACCTTTCTTTATCAAATTCACGTTAGATTCTTTCCAAATGTGTCTCCTATAACATAGCTATTTGCACTCCACATTTTTAATATAGTTCACTACTCTTTTTTGTATATATAATTTAAACTATTTACATTTAAAGATAGTCTAGAAATTGTCATTATGTTAAAAAATTATTATTCCCACCTTTTATGTGTAACAGTTTTTTTTTTGTTTAAGTGTCTAGTTCCAGCTTTTGTGTTCATGCATACACTAATGTTTGGCAGTTTGATCTTTTTATGCAGTTGTTTATTGTCATGTCTATTTCAGCCTATGTCACATCTTGCAAAACATTTTGTTTTATTGAAAGCCCTCAAAGAAAAAAACAAACACACCCCCAATACACCCCTAAAACCTATTAACTTGATGCTAATACACAAAACTATGTACATCGTCAAATATTGAAGTCTTACCTTCCTAATAGGAACAATTGTCCCAGAGTGACAGCCACATTCACAGGCTTCGGTTAACCTAAAAGGAAGGTTATGCATCTAGGATGCATGGTTCAGCCTGTGCTTCTAACACATGCTGTTTGTTTTTGTCTTATCTTTATTACTCTCCCAGATTGGGAAAACACTTGAATGCTTTCAGAAAACATTATCCCTAGCCATTGAAAAAAATAAGTATTCTGTTTTCATTGATCTTTATCAGATTGTCTCCATGGAGACATGAGAACCAGATACATTGTTGCTTCTACAAGCACTCATTTATTTGCAAGATAGTTTTCTTTTTTATTTACTTGCTTTGTCTTAAAACTTGTTACTAGATCAAGTCAAGGGCCTTAATCCAGTCATTCCCTTATGCAAGAGTGAAAGAAGCACATCAATTTTCTTGTATCCTGCTCTATTGACCAGATTTCTTTTTTATGTTGCAGCACCTACATTTCTTAAAATGGAACAAGGAGAAAGAAAGAAGAAGGAAAAACTGGGGCACCTGTTTAGTTTAGTATCCCCATTACACTCAAAAATAACTGATAAAACTTCACTTTATAGCACACAGATTATATAATGCATTATAAAAACACTAGTATTAAGAACAAAATTTTGTTTTACTTATAGTTAACTCTTTCCTTCATCTTCCACCTACTTTCAGTTAACTCTTTCCTTCCTCTCCTCCCATTAATCCTTGAAGTAGGGCACATGATTTAGAGTCTCCTACAAGTTTAACAAAGTCAGAAAAGTTCTATATTTCCAGTTTTTTTGTTCTGTTATGTTTCACAAATATAATTAATGCTTTGTAATCCCACATGTACTTGTCAATTTCTAAGTTCCTAATTTTATTCCTTTTGATCTCTGTCACCCAGATCCAGTCTCCATTTCATTTCCAACATATTTCCAATTATTTTAGTCAACTCTTGTGCTTTTTTTCTGTCTCTCAAGCATTTTCTGTTGAAAGATTGGAAAAAGCACAGTCTCTCTGTGATCTATGTTACCAGAAGAACAAGAAGCAGAATTTCCTCCTGTTTCATAACTCACTTTTTGTAGGACAAACGTTTGTATTTCCTCCTTAGCATGCTCTGCGTCAAAAAATGATTTTGTCCCTCCAGGAAAGAATATTATGAAAATATCTGTGTACAGCATCTTGAATTTCATGCCTTCTTCTCGACATTCTCTGATTAGTGGAATAAATTTACTCCTCTTCTGCCTGGTGTACAGTGAGTAATCTTTTTTCCACAAACACTCTACTGTCTCCCAATTTTAGTACTTTGTCCCCCTGCCACAATTTTATCAGAATCAACTCCTTCTGCTGGTAGGATAGCACCTTTACTAATAAAGATCTAGGCTGATTTCTCATAGCCAGGTTGGAGCAAACACACAATGTACCCCTTCAGTTAACAACTACTGCTGTGCAATATCAGTCCATTTGCTTATTTGTTCTTTCATAAAATTAATACAGTCTCTTCCTTCCAGCTTCTCTGGTATAGCAGAAAATTTCAGGTTTTCCCTACATGCGCTGTCCTCTAATTTTATTATTTTTTGAAACATCTATTTTTGAGCAGTCTCATATTCAGCCAGCTTTTTCTTCATTTTGACCTCTAATTTTTGCAGTTTTTCACCTTATCTGAATATCTTTTTAAAGCTTCCTCCATTTTCTCGACCCTTTCATTATTTGAGTTGATATACTCTTTCAGTGTTTCATTTATTTTAATTAGCTTTGAGCACATTTGCCTTATTTTTTCCTCTAGGTTACTTAAAGTAAAGAAATTAAGGTGTTATTCAATGTGCAGCCATCTAGGAAGTGTCAGCCACATTTGAATTGTTGATTACAAAGCAAGCAATTCAAGCTACTACAGGTTGCAGGTTGGTTGCTATTTAATTATCTTCATTCCAAGCCTACAAGGCAAGCTGTTAATATCAAAAGTAAAGCTGTATTTTTTTTTCTGATTGCATGGCAGCGGGGGCTCTAAAAGAAAAGTGAATCCAGGGCAACTACCCCTACTGTCCTCACTTAATCTGATGTTGAACCTGTATGATACATAATGTTATTTAACAGTACTGATCCATCCACTTTTCTAAACTGATTTACTTAGAAATGGTTGTTGTAGTAAAAGGCTAAGAAGGCCATATCTGGCTTCCATGACTACACCAGAATTCTGAGCGTCTATATGTCTATATTACCTGATCGAATGTTTAGGTTAGCGAATACCTAAACGTCGAACTGGTAATATCAAAAAATTAAAACAGCGAATGGCCAATTTAATGTAGGGAATGAATTCCTTCGGCCGCAAAAAAAAAAAAATTAAACCAAAGTGAAGTGGGGGGCTGTGCCCCCCCCCTAACTAAATATACCAACTTTGAGATTGCTCTACAGTGGGGAAAAGGGCAAAATCCGCATAACGGCCAAGATAATTTTTTCCCTGCTTTAAATTGGCCAATCACGTTTTTTTGCTTTCGCTATTACCAGATCAACGTTTAGGTATTCACTAACCTAAATGTTCCAGGTAATAGGAATCCAATTCTGTGGCTACTGCTGGGGGGGATGTCAACGCATTACTGTGGCAGTTAATAGATATAATGGTTTTGCAGTGGGGCCTCTACTCATAGGGACATGCTGGAGGCATCTTTTGGGAGATGTTAAGACTACACCAAATCAAATTAACATGCTCCTCTAAGTTATGATTAGTAGAGGCTGTACACTACAATCCCCATGGATTTCCAAGTTTATAACTGTTTCACAATGAGTGAGCCTTAAAACTCTACAAAATAGCAATTTCCACAGCTTGTGTCATTGATGTCATAGTGTAAGCCCATAAACAACTTTTAAGAAATAGTCGAGCATGGAAACACACTAGTAAATGTAGAGCTTCTTTATGGGTCTCAGTTCCTGCATCATCTTCACAGTCCAGTATAATGGCTGTATTCCTGTCACTAGTACAGCCATCCGTTGGTCAGTCTCAAATTCCCCACTATATTGACCAGTGAAAAACAAAAGAAGATACTTAAACTCCTCCATTTGAGGAAGCTCTTATTCTCCTCACTTGCACAGAGAAACTGATATCAGCAGGAGAGGATGCTGGCCACTTACATGGAAGCAGCAACTGTCATCCACACAAGTTTGCAATTAGCAGTGAACTGCTCTAGTGCACGTGGAATAATATAGTCACTTTAGACTAAAATAATATCTGCAAACAGCAGATCCTGCAACAGTGACCTAAACAGATGAATACTGGTCAAACCTCTGCTGCCATTTGAAGTGCTTTTTCCACATATACGTACATGGAATGAATGCTATGGAGTGGCATGCTCGAAAAAAAACTTTTCATTGCAGCAGTTTCTACAATACACTACAGGATACTCAGAACTCTCAATAAAACAGGATGATGTTGGGAAAAACTAGAAAAAAAAGGTTATTCACAGCTCCTCTACACTGCACATCCCATTGTACAGGACAGACTTTCAGATGGAGTCCTATTACTAGATACATCACATTCTCATTCTCAAGGCTGAATAAGTACTGTAATCTCTCTATATTTGGTGCACATGTTCTTCTGACTCCCTTTCTTGAAAATTGTGGAATGATACCACAATTTACAAATTCAGAGTTACTTTTTTTTTGCTTCTAGGTAACATTGATGTAGAACATTAATTATGATGCCCCAACAAAGTCTGTCAACTTCAGCAGTTATGGGAGGATTTCATTCACACCTGCAGTCTTAACACTGAGTTCTTATATTGCAACAGTGACCTCATCTACAGAAAATGATTCAGTCTCAACAGATGCCTCTAGCAACATCTCCTCAGAAGGAGCCATGAATAGCTGATTCAGGATTTTAACATGGCAACAGTGTACACAGTCTTTTCAATGTCCTGATGTCACTCCTGAATTACTGTATGTGTAGAAAGCACCTGTCTGTATCTATCCAGAAGTAATGTTGTATGGCATAACTAAATTCTTCTCACAGCCTTGTCTGTGTATGAACAAATGACAACTGTTCAGACTTACTAGCTTCTAGTTACCTATTACTAACATTTGTAGAAAACCCTACTAACACTGCAGAGAAATCTTATTTCTTAATTGATTTCCTCAGTCTGTGTGCTCACCAACAGCAGCTAGGACTACCACAATGACAGTACCCAGCAACTATATGTTCACAGGTCCATTCCACCAGTTAGACTGAGATCTTCATTAGGGTTTGCTTGTTATATGTGTGCCCATCATCCCCTGGGATATGGGAGAGAGTTCTTCCAGAGGTGGGAGTTGAAATTTTCTCACACATTAGTAACATGTTCCTTGCAAAAGTCCTTTACTTGTCTTATGGATTTGTTGATCAGTCATATTGTAGGTTCTAACCACTTCTTAACCAAGTGGTGATCATTTGATAGTTCAATACCTGTCTGGACCAGAATGTCCAGAACATACAGTGTAGACTCAAGTTTTATGAAACCGTTACTAATTCTATAATCAGACATTGGCACAAGGTAATCTATTACCAAGTGCAGCAATGAGCATGGCATCCATGTTAAGCAGTCCAAAAGTAATGAACAGGTCTACAAAAAAAGTAACAGATTTCCTTTAGACATGGCAAGCATTTCTTAACAGTTATAGCCCTCAAAGTACGTCCATCTTTTCCCATATGAACATTGAAACCTCCTATTATGTTTGCTTAGTGAGTAACTATCACAAGTAGCTAAGGTCTGCAAGAAGGCCTAATTTTCTGTCTACCTGTAGTCAACATACACGGACAGCTATCAGTTTTTCTTTCTGAAACTGCATTTAAATAGAAGCAGGCCAGACCAAGAATGTTTAGCAACCACTTGACCTGACTTCTGTGTAACCCCACAGTTAGCAACAGCCTTTTAGAAAAGGTACTCCACAGCAGATGAGGGTGCACACCTGACAGAAACATTTTCTCTTAAACATCTTTATTAAAATATCACTAAAGACATAGACATGCATTAGAAGAAAAGAAGACAAACCATATTAACTTTTCTCTGTTTACACTCATTATAAATTACATGTTTTATTTCTTTATAACAGACATATTTCAGTCCAGCATTAGATAAATCACTCATTTCCTGCCTTCCTTTAAATCTGACTCTTTCTCCTGAACATTATTCTGCACATATTGCTCATACAAATTCCATTTATTTCTATGTAATTTGCTCCTTGCGTTTTCTAAAGATCCCATTTCCAGTTCTTTTACCTTGTTTACAATATTCAAAACTTCAAATACAGTTGGTTAAGATTTTGATTTCCATTTTCTAGTAACCGCTTTTTTGGCAACCAACAAAATTAAACTTAATAAGGCCTTAGTATGTCTAGGCAATTCAGATCCCGTGTTCCAGCCCAAAATAATCATTTCTTTTGTTACAGTCATTTGCTTCCCCAATATTTCTGACAGAGTACTCGGCGCAGCTGTGCAGCAGTAGTGTTGTCACCTCACAGCAAGAGGTTCTCCGGTTCGATTCTTGGCTGGAGTGCCTTCTGTGCAGAATCTGCATGTCTTCCCTGCATTTGTGTGGGCTTTCTCTGGGTGTTCTTGTTTCCTCCCACCTTTCAAAGACATGCATCTAGAGTGTTTCTTCCCGGGCCTCCTCTGAAATTTGGCTTTGTTCCAAGTTGGACTTTCCCAGTAAACAAATGTTAAATAAAATAAATAACTACTATGTGCAATTTTTTTTTAAATCAGCCAACTCATTACACTCCCAAAAACATATCACTAAATACCTTTTTCTTCCCCATCACACCTCCAACATATGCTATCTACCTGAGGAGAAATTATTTGGAGTCTGCTTGAAATATAAAAGTATCTATGCAAACAATTCCAGGCAAACATTATTAAACTTTTTTAAAACAACACATATTCACACTCTACCACTCTTTAATTGGCAGGGACTATAGGAGCAAACCACTCATCTGGGTCAGTTACACTTTCAATTGTGTTAAAGCATTACATTCATTTAATCTCTTCCTGTACTTCAGATAACATATGAAATGGCACCTTTCTGGGTTTAATCAAGGCATGTGGACAGCGTTTGGTTTTAATTTAATCTTTACTGATTTACAGTCAAGCAAACCAGCTTCACCAGACATATCCACATCAAACCTGATTTATTCTGGCAATTAACCCCATTCTGCTTGCCACGGCTCTGTTGTGCATATTATTTATATATGTACAAACCATCTAGTACATAAACCCAAAACTCAGACTTTTTCCCCTTCTGCTCAGATATGGCTAGAAAAGTACCAATCCAAATTCAAAGACCCAGATGCAGTGAAAAAGGTAGTTGGCCTGCAGGGCTACAAATTTCAGTGTGTGCTTCATGCAACCAAAGATACTTTGAGAAACTTCTATATGTACAATGTGATATCACACTAACACCAGCACCTATATCAATCTTAAAACTCACTTGAGTTCCAAGAATAGAAATTTTAACTTGCCGACCCTTCATCATCAGACACAGTAGTGACCGAAACCAGGAATGTGTTTCTGGGCATTATTTTCTATCTCATTTTCTAAATTAAAATAACAACAATAAGGTGGTCACCGAGTGATGAATCCTCCGTTGCTCAAAAAATAATCAAACGCAATAAAAGAAGAAATAGCAATGAGCAAAGGAAGGAACCAGGCATATATCAGAGTCCAAAGTCCACAATCCAAAAAGTGCACACTGTAATCTCCTCAAATAACAGTCACTGAAAGGGCATAAATGAATGGCTGTAATAGTAGTATAAAAAACAGAGCTCCTTTATTGTAGTCGACAAGGTAAGCACTTTCACTGCTTTAGCTTCATCAAACCAGATAACAACTACAAAGACACAAACTATTTAAATACACTCATATCAGGTGTAACCAATAAGAATCTGACAATTAACTGCTTATTTCACTGTCAATAACGTTTTAAAAGGCACCATATAGGGCTAAACTACACTCTTATACAATGAAACAAACATGCGCAAAAGACTACAAATGAACAAATAACACATAAAACATAAAAAATAATAAATAATAAAAAAATATATATAAAAGTACATATAAATATGACTATAAAAACACAAAAAGTCAGATGTTATGTGATCCTATCTCGCCTACATTCTGTACTGATGGGCTCGGAGCCGATCCCTCGGCTCTGACTCGGCACGCTATGCTATAGAGCGAGGCCTCTTATTGGCTGAGCTATTTCTTATCCCAGGATGCACCCCCACTAATCCCCCAGATCTCGTTTGCCGCTTACAAGCTAAGACGTGGTCTCAACTTGGCTGGGCTAAGTACTAATTTATTTAGACTTTTCCTGTCAGGAATTTGCTCGTTTTCAACCCAAAAGCTGTTTTAACAGCTATTGTTGTGATACGTGTGTGTATTTGGTGATTTTGTTGAGAAATTTGTCTTTTTCGTTAAGGGAAGGTTTCCCGTTTTAGTTAGAGGGGCATTCCCCTTTGTGCTATTCTAACGTTTATTTGTGGGTCAAGTACCCGTTTTAGTTAGAGGGTCTTGACCCTCTCTTTCTGTGTTTTTCTTGCGCAACTGTGTTATTGTGTCAAAAAAAAAAAAAAAAAAAAAAAACCTTTATATTTTGAACTTAAACTAGCTAGTTTTTGGTGTTATCTTAGATAGCTGTGTTTTTTCTCTTTAGTCATGTCCAAAGAGCATAAACCCTCCAGGTTTAAAAAATGCACGAGGTGTGGTTTTAAGATGTCCATAACGGACGACCACTCCTCGTGCGTTTATTGTTTAGGCGCCAAACACCTACAAGAATCATGTAGCGTGTGTCACGCCTTCTCATCAAGGGTCCTCCAGGAGAGGAAAAACAAATTTTTTATTTTATTTATTTATTTTATTTTACATTTGTTGACCGGGCTAGTCTAGCTGGATATATTTCCATTTTCAGTAGAGGCCCTGGGAGAAAAGCTCCACACAGAAATACACATAAAAAGAAAAAAACCTTACAATCAAAAAGCAATAACAATAATAACAAATGGCAATATAATGTCAAAATAAAAACTTAATTAAAGAAGATATATGAAAAGTATAACTTATATGAGTAACAAAGATTCAAGTTGAAGGAAGAGATGACAGTGAGAAAATATAGGGTGACAAGTTGTTGTACAGAGAGAGTTAGGGGTAAGCAAAAGGGTAAAATATCAGAGAAAGAGGGCAAAATTACTATAAGAGGGTAAAAAAGGAAGCCATCTAAGAGAGGACTGTAAAACAAAAGAAGCAAAAAAGACTTGCTGGATAAGAGACAAAGAGAGGTAAAGGAAAATAAGAGTTAGGAAGAAAGAGTTATAAAAAGAGAAGAAAAAGAAAAGAAAAAAAAAAAAGAAGAGACAGTGGAGGAAAATTGAGGAGGAGGATAAACAGATGTAGGTAGGAAGATTAGTCAGGCTTTATACAGGAACAGAGCCAATGGCTTTTGAAGTAATTCTTAATTTCTTGTTTGAAGAGAGGCAGGGATGTGAGTAGAGTGATTTCACTGGGTAGTGTATTCCAGCTCCTTCCAATTGTATTAGAGAAAAGGGAGTCACCGGCTCAGTTATTGGACTTTGTAAGGGAGGCCATTAGTTTCTTAGAAGATTTAAGAGAGTTGAGATTATTATAAGGGATTAAAAGTTGAGAAAGAATAGGGGTGTTATTGGGTTGGTATAGTAATTTGTGGGCAATATTGAGTTGGGGAATAAGCAAAAGGTGTTGAAATTCCACCCATCCTAGTTGTTTCAGGTTCACACAGTGATGTGTTCTGTAAGGGTTGCCAGTAGCAAATCTGGCAATGTTGTAATAGGATGTGGCAAGTTTGTTAAGGTTGGCTTTTTTAAGGTTGGTAAAGATTGGAGAAGCATAAAGAAGTGTAGACATAAGATGGGAGTGGGCAATTGTGGCTCTGGCAGAAGCAGTTAGGTAGGGTTTAATTCTATATAAGGATCCAATTTTTCTGTTTACTAATTTGATGGTGTTGTTAATGTGTTGATCAAAAGAGAGATTATTATCAATTCTTAATCCTTAAGGGGTTAATTAAGCCATCCTTCGAGGAGGCTTTATCTTCTTCTCCCTCTCCTTCAAAAAAGAAGAAAGCGTCGGCTCCGACCAGTCAGTCGGAACCGACTGCCAAAAAACCTAGGCAGACTTCTCCATCGGCTCCACGGACTTCGGAGCCGAGGGCGGAACGGTCTGCCTTGATGCCTCCAGTCTCGACCCCTCTGGTTTCGGAGCCGAGGACTGGGGCATCGAGAGGCGGGTCACCTTCATCGGCTCCACTGATATTGGAGCCGATGAGGGTTGCTGGCTCAGACTCTTCCCCTTCGGAGCCGAAGTCCTCATCGACACCGAGGGAAATTGCCTTGAGATCTCCCTCGGAGCCGATAGTTATAGAATCCATTCGGAGCCGGTCCCCTAGTCCTTTGGAGCCGATGGAGAAATCGGTTCGGGCCCGATCGGTATCGTCCAGATCATCCAAGATGTCTGATTCGGACATCGACAGGGTGCTCCTAAGACTCTTCCAGTCCCCGGTGTTCCAAAAGTTAGTTTCGGCTCCAGCCCATTCGGCTTCGGAGCCGATGGTCCACCTTGCTACAATGGTTCCTCCTCCAACAGCCACGGCACCGTTGGAGCCGGTGCTGGTGAAACCGGTAGAGGTTTTAGGGTCGGGCCCGACCCTTACTCCAACTCCGGCTCTTGGGTCGGAGTTCGGTACGCGGACTTCTTCCGTCGCCCCCGGGGGGGATGCTTCGAGACTGATGTTTTCGGTCCCAAGTCTTCCTCTCGGTGCGTCGGCTGTGGGGGTGCCGTCTACCGTCGTGGCCACGGAGGTGGGACCCTCCCAGGATTCTGGTGGTCCCGCCTTCAGGGCTATGAGGAGTGCGTTAGCCAAATCATCTTTGGCTACCTCCACGGTCTCCCCAGCTCCTTCCCTGCATACCGAGACTGGGTCTTTGGCAGTCCCCCTGTCCTTAGACAGTGGAGCCCCGGGGCCTGAGGTTACCCTCACTGGGGTTTACCCCCCTCCTGGAG